>NW_009624803.1:40912-58370 GCF_000690535.1 Cariama cristata | reverse complement strand
AGCTCACTTAAGAGAAACCTGCTTTCAGAGACCTGGCTTAATTGCTGCTTGAATTAGTACGGGTTTGTACGTGGCGGGTGGGATCTCTTTGGGTGGGATGTTTTGCATTGAGCAAAGTACAACTTTCGGTAGACCTCTCCTCCCCCCCGCCCTCAACCTGTCTGAACTAAATGCATCATCGCTACCCGCTGCACCCTAAACATCAACTAATAGCCATGCTCTTTAGGGGTTGGACTGGTTCCCTCTGCTCAGAACACTTTTGTTCTGAAACTACCTGCTGTGTTTTCCTTCCGCTTTGATTTAGAGAAATATCAAGACCCATCTAGTCGAATTTGTCTGTTATAATACACAATAGAACTTCCACATTTTTTTCCCCCTAATCATTGTTCAATTACATGTTCTAAAAGCAGTTCTGAGTCTTGCTTTTTGGCTTGCTGGCCTCTCGTTTTAGTCATGAAGGTGTTACACACGCGTGCGTGCACGCACAGTGAACTCCCTCTGACAAACAGGTTTTTTATCTATTATATGAGCTCTACTGTGGATGCCATGTTCAGTAGCCTTATCTCCCGCTAAACAAAGTTTTCGCACCTGCTCAACTCTGAAGACTGACCGCCGCCAAAATCCGCAAAGATCATTTAAAACTAAGCTCAATTGTGAACCGATAGTGTATGTAGGCCTGTAGTTAGGTGTAGCGATTCAAACTGACCTGCATCCATCCAAAACAAGTTGCTCCTCCTCCAAACCTAATTTTTACTTGAAATCAGCTAGAAGAAATGACAAACTTAAATTTATTTTATTTGCAAGTTAATACCACTGGCTCAGCAAATGTAGGGCAATTTGTTTTGGGGGTTGTCTTTAAAGAAATGCACTACGGCCTGGGAAGGTTAGTTCCTGCCTGGAGGAAGCCCTTTTATTATTGCTGCAGAAAACAAAGCCTGGCTGAGTTTGATGTTCTAATGTTTGTTTGGTTGGTTTTTTTTTTTTTTCTTTACTGAAAGCCACATAATGCTTCTTGCTGGGTTTTTTGTGTACATAAACATTGTCAAGCTGTGAAAGAAAATGGCTGAAGGTGTGCTGTTGTATAAAAGGTGAGCAATAAAAGTATCTGTATGTTCCCTTTGCTTTAGTTTCTTTTCCTTCTTGGTAGTAAAGAAGCAGTTGTTACGGTAGGCGGGGATTTCTGTCTGCTTCATCTATTTTACACTTTAATCTATTTTAGATGTTGTAGAAGCTGTTAGAGCAGGAGTGGACAGGAGGAATTGCTCTTCAGTTGCTCCGAGTTTTGTTCTGTTCCTCTACACCTCTGAACTGGTGTAGCAGCGTGTAGTGCTCTCTCCTGGGAGTCGCTGTGTGAAGTTCTTCTTAGGGTGTGTGAGCACCGGTCTCCAGGTTATGCTCCTGCATGCCATGGGATCGTGGTACCCTGCTTCTGGGAACTCTCCTGAGGCTCTTCCAGCTTTGTGGAGAATGGAAATGCCCCTGTGCTCGGATCTCTGTATCAGGGGCTGTGCCGATTGCAGAGTCCCTGGCTACCTGGAGTGCCCTTGGGGCTGAATCCAGGTTGATGCAGGCGGGAGTTCCTTGGATTACAGAAATAACACAAGAGTTTGAGAGAATCTGCGTAACGCTGGTGTTGCTGTAATTCAAGCTAATCATGGAAATAAACTGATAAACATTGTTCAGAACTGATTTCCCTGTATTTCATTCCGTGAGCAACCTGAAAATCTCCTGTTCAATTCGTTGTGGCCAGCAGGTGCTGCTGGCGATTCACGGGATGGAAGCGAAGGGCTCTGGGAAAGGCACTTGGGAATCTGACTTAACGTCTCCTCTCGGTTTTTTTTAATGTTTCAAACAAATTTAACAAGCCTGACGAGGAAAAAGTTTTCTGTATTGAATCCAGGTCTCTGAGGATCCAGATCTACCTCAGCATCGAAAGGCACTTGGGAATCTGACTTAACGTCTCCTCTCGGTTTTTTTTAATGTTTCAAACAAATTTAACAAGCCTGACGAGGAAAAAGTTTTCTGTATTGAATCCAGGTTTCGGAGGATCACCGATACAGATCTAGCTCAGCATCATACAGTTCAGACTAAACATCTAAAAATGAATGTTGCTGCTTCACAAAGGTATTGATGGTTGCTTACAATGGGATGATCCAGAGAAGGTTCCTCCCTTGGGAGAGAATACTGCTTTGTGGTGAGCACTACCTGGTGACTCGCTGCATTCATGCAAAAATCATTAGTGGGTTTTTCAAGAATTAAGGTTCTTACAACTGGGTCAGTCCTGGACTAGTAAATGTAGAGAGATTGACAGAGTTAAAGAGCCTTTTGCTGGGAATGTAATATCTTTGAGTTGACAGCTTCTGCTTTTCTTCACACGGCTCCTCGCTGGGAAGAGGCTGATGTTTTCTGGCAGCGCATTAGTGCTGCAAACTTGTTCCTAGCAAGAAGGAACCCAGGAGTTGCATCAGCACCTTCACAGACTTCTTTCTGACCTAGAGCTGCCAGTTTCTCTGCAAAGCTATGGCTGTTGCAGCGGTGCGTAGTCTCACTTTTGCACACTGCGACATGGTGAAATGATGCTGGGACAGGGTAGGAGCACAGAGCTTCCCCTTCCCCCTTATTCATGGTAGCTTTTTCTCCTTAAAATATGTTGCTTCTCCTCCTCGCTTTTCCAGGACTTAGGGTAAGCTGAGTCCCGCTTTATTGCTATTTGAGGGGGAAAGTTTTTAAAAAATAAATTCAGAAGGAGGCAAAACAGGAGGCTTTACTCTTCCAACAGGAAAGAAAACACTTTGCTTCTGCCAGCTGTTGTTGTTTTTCCTTACTCTATTGTTTCCTCCTAGTGTGCTGTGACTTCTTTGTTCTCCAGAGAAAACAAGCTTTGTATTTGTGGAGAGAGCAGCTTTGATTAATGAAAGCAAACAGCCACTGCTTTGTTATTGTCTGTACGATGCTCTGATATTTACTGTTTTCCAAACATGATTCCCGCTGCGCTGGAAGGAATCTCTTAACTGGAAGCTGGGAGAGGAGAGGTGGGTTATGGAGGTTATTAGGCCTGTGGTGGATTGGATATGCATGCTGGATTTCATTGTGCATCGTGATCGAAAGCAGAACTCCAGCAGATCAAGAAGGCAATTAAGTAAGCAAACATTTATACAGGGGAACAGTGTTCTTCCTTTTAACCATGGTTGGTTTTGCCACTCTTCCTGCACAAGCTTCAGGCATTTTGTTCTGTTTTTCCATCTGCCTGCCTTTCTCTAGCAACTTTCGTTTCCTAAAGGCTTTGCTTGCATTGCCCTTCCATTCCCTCTGTTAGGATCACCCTCGCTCAAGTATTGACATTGTGCGGTAAAATAAATATGGGGAGCGGGGGCCACGCTTGCTTCCCGCATCAGGCACGTTAGTACGTGACTTAGGATACCATGATCTACATGCACTGTGGTCACGGTTGGGTTTTCCTTGTAGGTCTAAGGAATGGATAAAAATGTATTCCTTACGGTGTGCAAAAGAGTAATGCAACGAGGGAAAGGGCATCAAGCTGAGCTTTGGCCACGCATCGCTCACCCCAGGAAGCCTTTTTTGCTTGTAGCTGTTCCCCAAGTAGTTTATCATCTTTAGGATTGGTGTTGGTCGGTAATCTCTAGCTGGCTTGATGAGATTCCTCTGCTTCTCTAGTCAAAGCCCTGACACGTGCAGCTTCACGGCGATGTGCCGGTACTGCTGGTGGCCTGCATATCTGGATTAATGACAGTGGCGAGTGCTTCAACCAACCTCAGGCCTAATTAGAAACT
This sequence comes from Cariama cristata, assembly GCF_000690535.1. Lineage (NCBI taxonomy): Eukaryota > Metazoa > Chordata > Aves > Cariamiformes > Cariamidae > Cariama > Cariama cristata. The sequence goes on along the minus strand of NW_009624803.1, from coordinate 54,579 downwards.
AGGCACCAGCCAAGTACCTAAGATAGAACTGGGTAGAAGGGAAGCAAGATTCACGTCAGTAGATAGTTAGGAGAAGTGGCTGGAGCTTGAAAAGTCCTGCGGCATAAGATTCCCCATAATGGATTATGCACCTGGGAAATGACAATTAAACTGTGCTGAAGTGGGAAGGGTTGAGTGGGGAGTAAGAGGATTCTCAACAAGATCTGATGGGTCTTTTAGGTGTCTGAAAGTCTCGTGTGCGTTCTTAGAGTACTAGGAGTTAATTCAGCTCCCTGTTAAGTTAATGAACACCACCACACTTAAAGCCCTCAACTCTCTGCTCTTCGCACGTGATTTATTCTTAGTTCTGCCGTATTTAGGACTGCAGGAGAGTCTTAGTGGTGCTGCTGCTAAAGACTGTCAGGCTTGTGATCCCGCTTCTTCTCTGAACTTCTGATTTTCCTCGGACAACAGGGATGCTACAGAAGTACGTATGCATTTTTAAGGTGTTGAGCGTGAGTTCCAAACGGGCTGGCTCGTGCTAAACTGCAAGCTTGCTTTATCAACCTCCTAGCACACCCCTGGGTTAGAGTGACAGCGGTGGTGTGATCGGAGAGCAGTGCACCGAGGGGGAGGTGAGCTTCTGTTTCCCCCCCCGTAGGCTCACAAAATGATCGTGTGCTTGTTTGTTTCAGGTTATGCCTTTTCGAAGGGACACAAACTGAAAAAGCAAGCGCTATTACCAGCTGTAAACATTGCCTTCTCCCCTCTTTGCCTGAAAATAAGTCGCACCTCTAATGACTTAACAAACAAGGCTAGAAGGGAAAAAAATATTTTTGCTTTGTGTTTCCTTTGTGCTTTTTACAGCTCTCAGTGCTGTCAGTGTCATTGTTTCCCCTTTATTGTCCAGTAATTTCCCCTCTTGTCCACGTGGGTCTTTCCCACAACAGAGGAGAGAAAAACAAGTACAAAAAGTAGGAAAACACTATTGTAAAACCAAAGAAAGAGGGAGGCTGCCTGTGCTGCGGGCAGGTGGAAGGTCAGAACTCGTTTTCACACATGAAGCAGAAACGAAGGTGATAAGGACTCTTTAAACTTTCCGGCATTAGCTTAACTCATGGAAAAAGCAGACTTTTTGGCTAAATTTCATACTGCCCCAGCAGTAGCCTTTTGCTGATGGCTTTTCTGTCTCCTCGGACCAGATTGTCAGCAGCTGTAAGCAGCACTTTAGAGCTCAGCACACAGACTTTCCAATGAGTTTAGCCTGTTGGCTGCAGTGCTTATTTTGAAAATCCAGTTCAGATCAGTGCTGATAACTCAAAAACTCGTTCCAAAGTTACATCTGGTTCTCCAGTGTCCCTGGGTGGGCCAAGTCTGTTGTCAAGACTCTCTTGAGAATTACTTGGAGCTATTTTTTGTGCTGTACAGAGGCCCATCAGTTAGCAGGCTGATGCTGAATGAAGCAAACCTTGGTTAGATATTATTATTTTTTTTTTGGCTACGGCAATCATGAAATAACAAGCCCTTGTTTCTCCTGCCTCCTGTGTCTCCATGAAATCTACCTTCAGATCTCCTTCCTTCCTTCCTTCCTTCCGCCTCTGCTCGGTCTCCATTGGGATCCCCTTCCATTCTTGGTGTCACGTAGAGGGAGAGCTCTCTTACTATGCTTCTTCCCACGCTTACTCCCCATCTGTCTGTTATTTGTTCTTAGGTTTTGGGTTTTTTTTTTTCCTGCCTGTGTCCAGGATCCTTCACATGCAGCTATTTCCCATACAGCTGCCTTCTGGAACCAGTGTCCCAGCCTGCGAGGACCCTCCCACGTGGCTGCCCAGGCTGTCCTGGTCAAAGGCTTCCCGGCTCCCCGTGAAGATGACCTTGGAAGCCACGTTAGCCCATGCTTTCGCTTTGGCTTCCACCGAGGAGTCCCTGAGCAGCAGCCCACAGAGGTGACAGCAGCCAGTCCGCTCCATTTTGGGAAAATGTAAAGTTTTAGGCAGCAGCTTCCCCTGAACTTCCTCTGCAGCTCAGCTTTTTGGCGTCTTCTGTATCGAAAGGAGAAGGGCTCACCTTTCCCAGCTGGGGAAAAGCCATGCTTCAGACTAGCTCTGGTCAGCAACCACGTTACTGCCCACCCGCCTCCCTCACACTCCATAAAGTCGACAGCTGAAGCTCCCTTATTTGCAACACGAAGCTTTGCAGAGGTTTTCCACAAGCCCGGGAAGTCCTACTGGGTTTGGCTCAAACAGCCAAATCATCTCTTACAGGGTCTAGCCAAGCACTTGCATTTTTCACCGACTCTTGTTGCTTGCATTGTTTGGCATTTGCAGATCAGGCTGTAAATAAGGTTTGCCATCATCTTCCCTCTTTCCACTGGGTGGTGGGTTTTTGTTTGTTTGAATTTTTTTTTTTTTTAAACAAGCTGCCCTTCTCCCCCCAGTTTCTTAAAAGATCCTGAGACAGGGAAGAATAGATGTGGTGGAAGTATCCAGCATCATTTGGGATTGTATCTCACTTTAGCTACTTCACTAACCCAGTAGTCTTGTCTTTACGACACTTTTTCTCCTGGACACTCTCCTGGAATGGGTGTAGTGCTGGCAGGCAGGATTTCGCCAAGACGAGCAAAGGGACATAGCTCAGGAGCTGGGATCGCCGATACGTTTGGCCTTTTGTTAAGTCAGGGGAGACGAACAAGATACTCTTTGTTGCTTTCTAGATTGGGGCACTCAACCTGTTTAGGTGAGGTGAGGAAAAGTCTTGCCTCTGTTCAGAAAAAGATGTCAACTTGAAGTAAGGAGAGAAAAAGATTTTTTTTTAAAATTTCATGTATTCAGGCTTCCTCCAAGGTAAAGAGCTTATCTTATACCAGCTTCTTAAAATAGTTGTTCATGCCCTGTCAGCTCTCCCCGCTCAGTTGCTTGCTGTTGAACTGGAAGATCAGTGTGTTAATTCAGTGTGTTAATGCTCTTTTTTTTTTTTTAATTACATTGTCTCTGATGAGTCTATTCCTTTTTGGGGGGGTGGGTGAGAAAAGACTGTGTTTCTACCCAATGTCTTTTTCTCAAGTTTTTCAATGGCATGAACACTTAGCACCAGCAACATGCTCTCAGCGTTCCCCTCCTTGAAATGCCTAAAGCAAAGGGTTTCCAGCAGGAGCAGGTGCTTGAAATTTTCACCTTCCATGAGTCCTTCTCCTTGGATGCTGCAATATTTTATTTTGCTTAGAAGGATGGGTTGTGTGAGCCTGCGGTCTATGCTTGATCTGCAACTGCCGCTGAGGTAAGCACCTGACTGACCAAAGCTCCCAAGCTTGCAAGAGATGTATTGATGAAATCTGTACAGTGGGTTGAAACTTCTGCATTCTGATTGCTCGCAGAACGATCCCCCAGAAAGTGGGAGCTGCTTCTGTAAAGGCATCACTTTTGTTGCTTAAATGTGAGTTTATGCCTTGATAACAGTATGCATGGAAAAAAAAAAAAAAGGTCCTTGAAATGGCCTTCCTCTGAAGAACACGGAGCACCTACCCTTTTAAACAGTTTAGGAAAGAAGATGGTGAGTATCTTGGGGAGTAGGTGAGTGAGAAGATACGATTATATATGAGAAACATTCTTGTCCAACAACAAAATGAAGACAGGTTTGGTTTGTGGGCCTGATAGACAGAGGAAAGCAGGTACCTTTCGGAGCAAGAGCTACAACTAACTTTTAAAAGCCTGCAAGCAATGGGCTGAGATCTACAGACTAAATGGTTGTTAAAACTCTTACGTGATGTGAAGAATGAGGTTGCACATGAACGTTTCATTTATAAAGCGTTAAAAGGCTTATCTCAGCAGATCCATCAGCAGCCTGGAGCACAACCAAATTTCTCTATTCAAATTCTCTACCACATCGTTTTCATTGTTTGCAAGCCGTACGCTGTAACGGTAGCTGCGCGGTCAGCCTGTTGTGACCTGGCACCTGACCCACCTCAGGAAATAAAGACCGTATTTTTACGAATGCTTGTTTTTTTGCCCACAACAGTAAGAGTGAAAGATGCTTCTGGCCCTCATCCTGGCTTGGAAATCGGTGCTCTCTGCAGTGCTTACTTCTCTTGAGTTTAAAACAGTAAGAGCATGTTCGTTCTTTTTTTTTCTCCCTTTCCCCAGATTTACCATCATTACCAGTTATGTTGGAAAACAAAGGAAACCTGCAGGATTCAAGATGCAAACCTGAGCAGGCATCATGTAGTCGCAGTGCAGTTTACAGTCAAATTACCACAGAAGAGTGCAGCTGTCAGTTTTGGTTAGGGAAAGCTCTGGCCTTAAGGGCTTATAACTTGATGAAGGGTGCAATAACTTGAATTTTCTAGGAAATCTTATAATTGCGTTGCTTTAATTCAAGGTCTGTGCTCCCCACACCCCCCTATTTTTGTGGGGAGATGGGGTAAGAAGAATAGTACATGTATGCCAATTTGGAACGCACCTTTCACGTTTGAGCTTTGTGCTGTTTTGTTTCGGTTTTCTCTCTTTTTCCAGATGAGGGCTGTGCTCCTCAAGTGACTTAATGCTTCTGAGAAATGCCACTTCAAACCTGCTTCTCAGGCCATTACAGATTCAGGTGCTAGATCCTACAGTAGCAAACTGCTCATTTGGAGGTTGCTTTTCAGTACATTTGGTCTTGACATGTACATACAGGCTGCTAACCAGAGAAAAACATACCACGCACACATATATACACGCAGACACTTAAAACTAAGGTGTTTATTACAAGCTACCTTTACCATAGTCAGTGCTGGCAGAGATGTGCCCTCTCCGTGGCGGTGTAACCAGACAAACGCATAGTGTCTTGGAATTCCTTCGGTCTCAGCCCTGTGCGGCCCGTTTGAAGGATCTCCACTCTGAGAACTGGTGTCACGGTGCTGAACACCAATGTAAACACGGCCAAAATTCAAAACCCCAGGTGTGCAAAGAATTTCAGCATATAGAGGACTTTGTGAAAGGTTTTTGTTTGAGATTTAATTTAATCAACATACACACCTACTGCTTTCCTTAAAAGATCATTACAAGCCTCTGGAAAAGGAGTGTTATCGAGCAAACGTAGACGCTTGGCTTCTGTCCTCACCATTGTTGTTGCTGGCAGACATACTGACATGATGCCGTATATTTAAAGGAGGCCAAATATATTCTCACTGGCATGTAGAGGAAGTTTCCACAAAAGTCATACAAGAGAAAACACTGAGTGCAGAGATCTGTTCTGCTGTGTCCATGCAACGTTCATCCAAATGGCCTACTCGTGAGAAAATAAATAGTGCTTTATAACACTTTCCACTAAGAAAACAGGGCAATGGTTGAATTTAAAAGCACGAGGTACGGGAAAAACTTCTCACGGCCAAATGTAGTCTGTGTCATCTTCGTTGTCATCCGTTGTCATCTTCGTTATTCTGTGCTTCAGGGTGAGCAATCAGCTATCCTGTAACCAAAAGAAGATAGGCACTTACTTACATGCTAGCAAAGATGGTCAATAAAAGCATGAGGCTTTGGAAGCATAAATTTTACGGGTGACAGCCACAGAAATCAGACCCATAGCCTGCCCTAGCCTGGACTCGTATATCTATCAGAATGCTCATTCTTGTGAATCTAACATGGGACCCCGAACTGTGCATTGCAAGGATACAACAGCACAGAATTTGGTCAGATACCTGCCAGGCTATTTTAATGATTTTCAAAAAGAAAAGTGCCCCCAACTCCTGAAAGCACGTCCTGACACCAAGAGCCAAGCCCCCAGTTACAGCATTACAGTAAATGCACACTGCAGTGTACAAAATGGGGATCTATAGATGATTTGGCATTCTTCTGAAAGTAACTCTTGTGCAAGAAGCAATGGCAAATTTGAATGAAAAAGCATCCTGAAATTCATAAAATAGCCTTATGGGACCTCAGACTCTAGCAGATTTTAAACTCTCTTGGCTACTTCTGCAACTCACCTCAGATTCTTGTCTTTCTGGGAGGGTTTCTATTCCGTTGTGACCCTGTATGTGGTGCGGGGCCTCCGCTTCTAGCTCTATATCAGCCTGCACGGTGGGCTTTTCGTTCTCCCATTTTGCAAAGCCTTTGTTCTTCCCAGCTTTGCCATGGAACTTGGACTTCATTTTGGGGAAAGTATGGGAACCTGAATCATTCCAGCCTGGCTCATGCCAGAGTGGTTCTGTCTGTGTCGCTTGGCTGGTGGTTGCCCTCTGCAGCCGCACTGAAATTTTCCGTGAAGAGCCAGTGACGAGGGTGATAGCTCTGCCGTCGAGGTCCTGGTGTTCCGCAGCAACACTGGGAAATTCAAATACTTCATCTTGGACTGAAAGAGAGGGCAGAATTATTTATTTTAAATAGTCTACTTCAAGATCTTTATAAAAAGATAACTTAAGCCTGGGGCTGGGGTGAGGTAACCCCCTATATGAAGCACGGTATAATCAGCAATATCCATACGCTGCTTGGAAACTGATTCTGGTTTTGTGTGTGCATGTTTCCTTCTCCCTCCATCTGCACACTCAGGGCATAAGGCAGAGCTAGAACTGTGCCCTATGTCTCCCAGCCCCTAAGTGTCTTATAAAGAGAAGTACAATTTCCCTAATTATAATTTTATTTCTTTTCAGCTGGGATTGGGGTGCCAGTATAAAGGATAGTGAGCCTCAGGCTGAAAAGAAATAAGCAGGGCAGCACCCGTGGCTAAGGCCAGCGCTGCAGAAAGGGATGTTGTAGTCTGAGCACTGAACACAAGCTGCGGTGCACTGGAAAGTACACGTGCTGCTCTGTGCGTGGGTACAAAGGAAAAATTTAAAATGGCAGCAAGGACACTGGCTGGTAGAGAGGATTGCAGAAATGGTTTTAAATAGGAAGAAAAGTGCTCTCACCTGGAGGTATAGACGGACTGCTAGGCAGAGAGCCGTGGTTGCTGCCTACTGAGGTTCCTCTGGAAAATTTCCTGCAGGCCAGCACAAGCAGGTCTCTGCATTGCTTATGACAGTTGGCACCGCAATCTGTAAAGAAAGGAATGGTCAAGTCACCCGATGGAAAGCCACAACTATCTGGTAATCCCTCAGGGCTATCAGCAGACAGATACCAGGAGGGACTTTGAAGGAACAAATACTTTGGCAGAAGGTGTGAAAGGAGTTACAGAAATGGATCTTTTGGTGTGAAGGGCGTTACAAAAAACAGATCGTTTCCATGGCAGTCATGAAAAGAAATCTAGCAGCAGAAGGGAAGAGGGGGATGATATTTTCATCAGCAATTACTCTCAAGGAAGCAACCTGGAATTACTGGTATGATCTTGTGTACGCAGTGCATAAAGGTTCTGCTCCACCGCATAAGGCTCCAAAAAAAAAAGGTTTTGGTTTGTTTGTTTTTTTTGAATTTGACCCAGCAGGGCCCATTATAGTAAACACACTTGGTCAGAAGACACTGGCGCTCCCATACTCTGAGTCTCTGGCAGGACAGCTGGAGGTCAGTGTAGACCACTGTGAGTTAAAACTAGTCTAAGTAGCTCAGCTCAGCAAGCAACCTCAGCCCAGAGTAAGCTCCGTGGAGGTGTATCATCCACCCGGCCTCTGCTGGGCTTTGCAGCACTGCAGCTACACTCATCACGAGGTACATTTACCTGAAGTGTGACAGCAATACGGGTCTTATCTGCAAGAAAGGGCCAAAGGGTGGAGGATGCGTGCCCCAAACACAGGCTCGCTCTCTCCTCTGTGTCCCTTGCCCTTGTTTCAAAATTTCTGTCTCCCTTGTCTTGCTGTTGCTGCTCTGCTCCATGACCTAACATTTTGTTCGAGGTGCGCCATTGCCAAAGCGTTGTGTTTATAACTCTTTGCTAAAAGAATCATTCTGCTCGGGGCAGCAGCTCTAGCGTGATGGGTTAGAGTTCTGGTTTCTCCCATCACCTTGTCCATATGACTAATACAGAAGTACCTGCCCAGCTGTGGTTTTGTCTGCCCTAAAGGTCAAATCCCCCCAATACGGTAAAGATCTCTCTTGGCAGTGGAGAACCTCTTTCACCACCTGTAGACCACGCAGTCTAGCTTTATCCCATTATCCCCAGTGCCGGGGGAAGCAGCAGACCTGAAGAGATGAACTCCCTCCCTCCCTCGCCCTGCTAGCCCAGCATCAGAGGTTCAGCCCAGCAGATGACAACTCTGTGCTCAAAGCAGCAATCACCCGTGATGGGAGACGGGCGCTCCAGCCGTGCTGGCACAGGGAGCAGCTGGTGGCTGCTGCAGCAAAGGGCAGGCACTAATTACACTTGTTGAGCACTTTAAGAGCTGAGCGAGCAGCTCTGCTCTCTTACTCTCATGCTCCATTGCCTGTAATTTTGACTCTACAGAACCACTTTTGCTCTCGCTCCGCTGGGACACTGTTACAAGCAATGATGCAGGACAGAGCTCAGCTTTCCGATCTCAAGTTGAGTTTACAGGGCTGCTGGGACAAATCCCTAGCTTCCTTCCCTCGTACTGCCAGTCAAAGTATAGAATGCAACCAGCCCTTTCGTAGCTGCTCAGATGACAGTAATTGGGAAGAGCTGAATTACACACATTGGTTTAGCTACGGACATTTTCCCCACCCCTCTCTGAGGAAGAGATGTTCATGGGTGGAGAGGGAGACAGGGATACAGTGCGTCCTAAAAACCAACACTGCCTATTTTTCACCCTTCTCCTAGGAGCCAGTGTAAGACTAAAAGGGAAAAGAGTGCATATAAATAGAACCATGAAGCCCCATCATGAATGTTCCCCAGTGAATAACAGCGATGCAACTACAACCGTGAAAATCAACAGTGCCCTTCAGCCAGAGCTAGGCTGCTTGAGAAATAAATAGGTCCAAGTCTTTAAAGCCAATGATGAGGATCACTACAATGTCATTCTTGGTCTGACCTGCTCAATATGGTGCAAGTACTCCATTAGACATTTTACAAAAGTAATAGGGCTGTAAGAGCTCTAGGATTTTTTTTTAAAGTTGAACGGCTGGAGAAAATCTTGCAATGAGATCTGCTGGGCAGGCTGGGAATTAAATATTTCTCTATTTCTAGCTCAGCTACTGTTGCATCGCAAGGCCAGTCAGGCTTGACTACAGGCATGCAGATGTACATGACAGACAGCATTGCCAGCAGACCTTTTCCTGACCCCAAGTCTCAGGAGATATATTTCAGGATGTCTCGGTGTTAGGATGAGGACACTTGTTTTTCCAAGATGCAAGGTCTTTGCTGGTAGAAAATGACATCTCATGGAGTCAGCGGCTGCTTTGGACCTTTAGCTCATGGAACCTGTGTGTTCCTACTGGGTGCTACATCCCCTAATGCAGCGACACTTCATAGTATACCAGCAGTCACTGTTCACGGAGAGTACCAAGTGTAGAAGCAAAATTTGGACAAACAGCAGTCATTTAAATAAAAAAATACAGTTGACCTACTTGTGCTAAAACCCCCCATCTATAGCTTGAAAAAGCCATGCAATATTTATTTACCTTTGCATTTGTAGCCTTGTTTGATTATACCCCAGAGCTGCAAAGAAAGACAAAAGAACGTCAAGGAATCAGAAAAGAAAGCTGGAAGGAAAACAAGGTCACAATGAGGAAGTACCAATGGCTACAAAAGCACAAACAGGATACAACTGCTCTTAACACCCTTCCTGTCAGGCAGACCTCCCCCTCTAATTGTGATAAGACTTGTGTGGCTTCCCTCTTATTTCTACAACTTTCAGTGGCACTACCAGACAAGAAGAGAGACAGATGACATTTGCTTCCAGGAATGAGTGAAAAATGGCCATCATACCAAGCTTACTGAAACCAGGAAAGCACATTCTGCTTCTAGGCTCACTTGGTGTTATCTGCAGGGGAATTTCCAGTGTACATCCATTCTCCAGTTACGTGAATGACCTGTGCCATTCAAACACAGCAGAAGAAAACACCACTGGGGGTAAAAATTAGGTTCTTGGTTCCCATACTGGTCCCCAGCACACCTAGCCATAGCAATCTGATTTGTCCACCTGACTTTTTCCATTAAAAAAAAAAAGGTTGAAGACTGAAATAGGCGGAAAAGCCACTAAAATCCATCTTTGCCTCTTCCCAGCAGCTGTTCTTGTTGACATACGTAACAACCAAATGCTAAACTTCCAGGAGGCGATGTGTGCGGTCCCACTTTTGGGAAGCTTTCACATGTTGCACATGAGCAGGATTGCTTGGAAGTAGGAGAATTCCCTAGCAAATTGTAACCTATACACTCAGAATCACTGTATCTGCAGCCATGGCATGACAAAACCAAACATTTTCACTCTGAGAGGCAGAGAGAGAGGAAGGGGCAGTTTTTCTAGCTCTAGCATTAAAGGAAAAAAAATTGGGGACACCAGTGTTTATCCTGAACTAATTTGAAACATTACCAGGGAGGGTGAGCACATCCAGGCAGTTGAAACTGCATGTGGCTCCTCACCGTATTTATAAGAATCCATGCAGGTGGTGAATATGGTCATTAAAGAACAATTCAAAAGGACGAGCTGGAGAACATTCAGAATACAAAGGAAAGAGTAAAATAAACAGAATATTTTTGGGGGGGGGGGGGGAATTCCATACGCTGTACAAAAGAATTTGCAAGGAAAAATGGGGGCTTGGAGAAAGCAAAATAGATTAGACAAGGTGGAAGAAGGGTGAATAAAGAATAGAAGGGACAACAGTGGAAGCAGGGTCCACAGAAAGCCTGCCGCTTGTTCTGTTTTTTCTGATGCTGTACATATGCACAGCGAATGCAGTTGCTGCGGTCAGGCAGCGACAGTGGAGCCCCCCAGCCCCTCTTGGAGAAGCAGCAATGACTTTTTGTTTCCCAGGTCTCTTTGTCAGCATCCCTTTAAGAGACACAGATTGTTATTTCTTTCATTTAAGCTCTAATCTGTTCCCTCTGAAGAGCTTTCTCCTCACCTTCTCAGCTCTGTACCTTCCTCCTACTCAAATTTGGCACCACTATTGTGGTTACATGCAGCAGTGAAAGCTTAGCTGAAGTGCCGTGTCATGAATTCTGACCTAAAGCTTTGAATCTGACACAGCTTTGCTGCAAAGCTGGCTTGAGCCAGCTCCAAGGTAAGAGGATCTGTGCAAATTCAGACTATAAAGCTCAGCGGGACGGCTGGTCACCTCCCCTGCCACGTGGTGCAACTCAAGCTGTGGGACGGAACTGTGACCGGCCCTGGGCATATCAATTCCCTGCTGCTTAATGGCATTAGGTTTTAGTTTGACCTTTAAAGTTCGTGTCGTTTTAATAACAGATATTTTATTGAATGCTGTGTGCATTGCCCTGTCATGTCAATTCATCCTGCTGCACTGTCAGCGCACATTATTTTGACTGCGAATCAGTGCATCAGTTTGAAATTAGGTTTCCGCCCGTGGATGAGCAGCACTGAAATGCAGAACAAATACGCAGCAGATTTTGTAGCTGGTTCCTGTCCTATCAGTCCAACTCATCCACAGGACAATGCCAATGCCTTCAGTGAGCTGACAGGAAAAATGACCTTATTTCCATTTCCCGTACAACCCCTTACTCATTTGTATTCCTGCACTGGATGTAATCAGGGAGATGTGAAAAATCCAACAATGGCCAATTAGCAAATTGATGCAGGAGAAAAATATCTGGTGGAGAGGACATTGCAGGGCAGCCCTCAGGCCTTGCTTTGCTATGGAAGTCTTCCAAACATGAACTGAGTGTCACGAACGCAGGAACAACTTCCCGAGGCTGCAGGCAGCCTGAAACAATAGGCTCAGGCCAGCGACCGCCCCTGCCCCATCAGTCTGCTGGAGCTGTCAGCTCAAGAGCCCACCAGCACGCTCCTGAGTCAGCACTGACCATGTCCCCTCCAAGGTTTTTGCAGTTCTAGCGGAAATAGATGGAATTCCTTCCTCCCCATGGCCTTCATCAGCAGTTGTGATAGGGACCATGAGCATCTGAACAAGACCGACACGTCGCAAAAGAAGCGAGCGGAAGATGGGAGCATGGACAAGAACAGGAACACCAGAACTGGTCTGAAAGGAGGCACATTTTTGCACCTAGCAGTGCTGTTATTGTTACTTTCAACCACGAAGAAATATTACTCAGTCGAAAAGTTCACGTAGTAAAAACTGGAGATTTTGCTGCTGATAGCAGAGGCAGATCTGCGCTGGAGAGTGGGGATGATGGTCTGAGCTCACACCCTGTACGTGGGCCACACGTAAGGAGAGCACATGGCCCTCCGCCCTTATTGCTTTAGCTGTCTAAACGTGGACATTTGATTTCAGTGGGGTGTGTGCATTAAAGTAACTTTTAAATCATAGTAATTCCTTTTTCTTTACTATACTTGGTTTGAAGTGGAAAAGTTGGAGGAGGTTTACAAGCAACACAGATGTTCACAAAACCCAATCATTTCCCAGCTATGTACAGAGCACTCTAATAAGCGGCATCTGGTAAGTTATAGCTGAGAGAAAAAGCAAATTAAAAAAAAAATTAAAAATTCTTATTGTACAGAACTGCTGGAAACACTTTTGATTTCTTGACCAAATGAGGAGATCTGTTAATTCAATAGAGAAGGGATTAAGGCTGTTATGGCCATTCAGAGAATTATGAACATAGCTATGTTGCCATGTGCAATTTCCTGAGAAAGAACGGCTTTTGCTTCATCGACATCCTCTGTTCCAGACACCCATTTTCCCTTGAGCTTGTTTACATGGGAAATCAAGCCAAATTAAAGAACTTAAGATAAACCAAGTAAAGCCATTCATATAGTCTCTAATATCCTTTAGTTAACATAATTTCATTTTTTTCCTCCTGCAACAGTAATTCTTACAAATGCCAGTATTCAGGAACCACTAAAACAAAACTGGATAGCACAGCTACAACATGAGTAAATGTTTTGTGCTTCTGAATGCAATGAGATATTTGGCCAAGAGACTTTAGCGGGACGTGGAGCCAGTTTCACCCTTAAAGTTAAAGGGTGAAAAATTCTGTCTAAGATATACTATTATTAAAAACATACTTACAAATCCTGCACAGTGCTCACAGAAAGTTGGTTTAAGATAGGTCATCTCCTGAAAGTTATGAATAAACCCTGGTCCCATTTTACACTGGAACTGTGATTTAGCTCTCAGAAAGTAAGCCATCATTTCTTCTTTGCTTATAAGACCATCTCTGTTAGGGAAAAAAAAGGTAGAGTAGATCTGCTCACGACACTGAACAATTCAGGATTTTCTCATTGCAAAAAGCACACAGCACGCAAAGCACATTCTTTGAAAGAGCTGCAACAGTCCTGGCAGAAAAAACAACACCCTTACAGCCTTTGTGGTTCTTATCCTTCATTAAACACTGAAATTATAGCATGGACCTTGGTTTCTCACCTGTTCGTGGTACCAGAGCACAGACCAGGCCATTAAGTGAAGGATCTTGACCTACTGCTCACACACTTCAAGCAGTTATGCCCTTGACTGACCACCAGCCTTGACAGCCAAAGAGATTCTGGACAAGAAGAATTATCAAGCCCAGCTGGCTAGGAAATATATATTATATATATCTCCTAGAATATTTGTAACCCTCTCTCTGCTACATACACTCATTTCCCCTGTCCCGTACCTAACTTATTTGTTTCATCAGACCAAAGCCTGGTCTGGATATAGCATCTCCACTGCAGTTTGACGGTACTCTAAGGGTTTTGACTCAGTCGCAGCAGC
>NW_009624803.1:18295-40881 GCF_000690535.1 Cariama cristata | reverse complement strand
CTCATTAAGCTATTATATAGATGATTTTTAAAGTACCAGGTAAAGCAGGACTCCAACCTGGGTGGGCTTATAGAACTGACTACAGCATAAGGAGTTAAATGAGAACAGAATTCAGCCTTCAGTCATCTTCACTTCCTGAAGCAAGATGTCGGACACAAGAAGCTTGGGAGACACTGTTTCTTCAATATTTGGTTTTCATGAGTTTTTAAATTGAGGAAAAGAAAAAAAAAAACCCACAAAGAAATCTCCAAACTCACTGGTCTTTGTCCAGCACACAGAAAGAGTCCAGAAAGGGAAAGTTGGCAGCTATACTTTCGAAGTCTTCCTGAGAAATATAGCCATCGTGGTCATGATCGTAGTTCCTAAAGACAGACTGGGAAAAACAAAAAGAAATTATTGTCATAATATCTATAGCCTATCCCGAATCTATACCAGCTCTTCAACCTTATAATTATATGTAACTTAATGTTCAATATTACTAATCAGATGCTCTGTTGCCTTGTTTTATTCCTTTTATTCCTACTTGGTACTTCAATATGCATATTTATTGGACTGTAGGGGAAAAAATGACTAATTTTTAAAGAAAACTTGACCTCAGTATTTATCTAGTGATGGTCCTCCACACTTCTTCAGACGTAATTATTCTTGCTTTATTTTCCTTCTTTATTAGAAGTATCACTAAAGTTCTGCCCCATGTGAAATATTCCCTGTGCTTCATTAAGTATGCTTTTTAATCACAAAAAAAAAAAAAGAAATAAACCAAAACCAACCCAACAGCAGCTTTCCCATGAGTATTTCAGATGGTTTTGGCTTCACTTCTCTTTTGGTTGGTCGCCTCTGCTCTGCCACAGTACTATTTCAATCCGGTTTGTTTACTAATACTTTGACATCCAGATCACGAGCACTTCGTATCTAACAAACATTCCCTCCCATCAACCCACCCCAGCTCACCACTAAGTAAAACCAGACATGGCTTCAATTTTAAAAGGTCGCATAAAGTGACAGAAGCCCTCCTTAGCTGATAAAGAATTACTATATTCTGCTGATAAAGAATTACTATGTCTTACTGCTTGCAGAGAAGTGCAAGGGGTGTTAACGCTACATGTGATGCTGATGGGAAAAACATGAGCGTCAAAGTCAACATGACTACCTGAAAGACACATATTGAAGCACAAACTCTTACATTAGATTAAGATTTGGTTTACAAAGACGAGAATTTAATATACTGAGACCTCTGAAAGGTGTTTTCTTTGTCCTTATTTTAATGAGAACGTGATGAAACCAATTTCCAAACACCTATCAAATGACCTGCAATCGGTGACTGGCAGACCTCAAAAATACATCATCAAGAAGGAACCAATACGCAAGTCCAAGTAGTATTCAACACTTTTAGTAATAAAAGCAATGCCTTAAAGCACAACTCAAAGAAGGTAGTAAATGACAAAGACTGGCAAAACGAAGACAGCTGTACAGAGTGGTGTGGGCCTCTTGGTAAGCTGTACCTGTAACAGCCCCAAACCATGCTTTAATCCTGTCAAATTCAAGATCATACATCCTGAAGCAGGCCAAAATTGTGGAATGGGGGACTGCATCTCCCCCACCCACAGAAACAAGAACAACCCCCCACCCCCCAGCACATCCTGGAAAGATTAATGAGTTGCAACAGACTTCCTATTTAAACAAGCTATCAAACAGGGGTTTGGATGTGGAGTGATTATTATCAACACATATGGCACTGACAAAAGCATTACAGGAACAGCATGTGCAGTTCTGGCATCCCACATTAAGAGAAAAATGAACCTTTTTTAAAAAAAAAGCATACACAAAAAGTAAACCACGAGATATATTTGAAGTCTGAGTGAGAGAACTGAAGACTTTGTTTAAGTTATCTTAACAACATAACCCCAATTAATGACCTGTAATACAGACAACGTCAGAATTTAATAGTTCCCCGCAGACTTAGTTATTAATTTGTAAAAAGCAGAAGGAAATCTTGCTTCATTATGTACAACACATTCCTGGTTCCTCTCCATGCTGCTTACATCACTAAAAGTCCCTTACATGCCAACGCAACCCGGCTCGGTCTCTCCAAAGGAACCTGGTAGTGTTTGGTTTTGTTTGCATTACCTAACACATCACTTTCCAGACTGAAGGTGGAAGATCCCAGCTATAATTCTCCATGACCTCATGCCCACGTTTTTAAAGCGATACCAAGACAGTGCTTTCTTTACCATACATAGTATGCTCCGGACAGTCAAACGACAGCAAGTTGAAAACCAGAAATAGGGTTTCTGGAAACCTTCGCTGGACCTAGTAATGTGTGAGTCTTTGCTTCTAAGTATTTTTGTTTCCAGCTGTCTGTTACCAGACATAAACTGGGTCACCAGAGACGTGAAAACTCAACTTTGCCCTCTGAATTTTTATTTGTTAATCAAACCTATTGAACAGCAGCCAGAGTCCTGAAAGTTTGCTCCTTTGTATTGAGAAACCTGCTTAGTAATCCCATCACTGATTGCAGGAATAAAATAAATATTTCTGAAAGTATCAGTAAAGACTCAAATTTGTTATCTGACATCTGAAATTCACCCCAGCCATAACAATCGCTTGCGAATCTTGAAATTAATATTAAAGATGACAGTATCAAAGCTACCATTCTCTTTGACCAGCATGTTCTTCCAAATACTTACATCCACTAGCTTTCGTATGTGTTTGTTAATGACGGTAGGGTCGGGTTTTGGTACCACTCCAGATGCCCAGTCCAGTGGCACTACTGGCTTGTTAGGGGTTGTCGGGGAGGTAGGCTGCTGAGAAATGGATCAGAACACAAAGATTTTAAAAGCTGAATTATGAAGTTGAATTTCCTGCTAAAAGCAGTTCTATATGTCAGAGCTACAACCACAAACTACTGGAGACCCTGTGCTGTAAAAACACACTTAGTAAAATATCAGGCAAGGTTTTAAAGGGTTGCTTGCCTCTGCTGACAGCTTCAGTTGGGCTCTCCATGGCACCTCGCAGCTACACCGGCAGCGACAGTGCCCAGCAAGCTCAGAAGCAAAACCAGGCAGACTTTCCTCACTTATGTCTCCAGAGGGTTCAACAGCAACAAGATCCAAAGGAAGGGGGAAGGAAGGAGGGTCTCTGGACCCGGTGGGCATCAGAAATAGGCAAGCAGAAACCTGCTTTTCCCCTTCCTGGTGTTGCCCGGAGGAACTCGCCATCCTGACGAAGCCTGGCCCCAGCACCTTGCTGGAGGCACCGTGCCCCGGAGCCATGCGAGGGACTGTGGTGGCCTGGGTAGGTTAATGCTCCTGCGCTGCGCGGCACCAAGCAGAGGGTAGGATGCAGAAGAGGGGGCAGAATCATGCTCAGCCATCCCACCGGTTTCCAGCCAAGATGTGCTATGATGATGTGGCAGAGAAATGCCAATGTCGTAGTGGAACAAGACCGAAATATTTCCGGGCAGGGACAGGAGAAAATTTACAGCAGACCAGCTTAATTCATCTAGGCAACCTGAGCGGAAAGGGGCTAACCCTTGACTTGCTCTCTAGACAACACCAGCCATATTATTTTATTTTGAAAACAGCTTGATCCTGACAAAATGGTAGCTGACAGCTCACTTGATGCACAGAGCACACAGCCCGACTCCCTCCACACCACCACGGTGCTTTGGGAGAAGCTCTGGCATGCAGCTCAGCTTCTTCAAGTAGAACATATAGAACAAGCCTGAAGAGAGTTTCAGGTAAGGCTTCAAAAACCACCAGGCAGAATGAAAAATGCTGCAAGGCGTACCGGCCTTCTCCTGCATCTGCCACTGGACAGCGGGCATGTGAAGCAGTGGGAAGCAGAAAAATTTCAGCATGGTTTGGATCAGAATGCCCCTGCATGAGCTGATGAGTAAGAAATCTGGGTCCCATCTGTCTCCCCATGAACTGGTGTGAGTTGAGAGGGAGATCATTAAGCCATCTAAAAATGTTACAGTTACTATTGTGTATAACAAAGGTATTGTAGACATTCATATTGAGATGAAAAATGGTCACAAGGTCATAGTTTGGTAGGGAAAAAAGAAGAAGGATGTGTTAGTGGGTTGCTTTATTAATTTGGCTTTTCCTTATTCAATTGTCAGAACATCAGTTCCTCAATGGCTCTTGACTCACCATACAAACCTGCACAGGTAAGTTTAAGGAAGAAAAAAAATCCCTATATCTGCAGAATTCAATTCCAACAGTAAGTACAGTGAACCTGGACATCCAGCTCTATATGCCAGAAGCTCTTACAGAATGTTTTAATCCTAAAATTAATGTCACCACACAGTGATGGACAAACATGCTGGCAAGTGGTTTTGCTCTAAAAATATGCAGAAATGCAGCAATCTTTTAGAGATGACCTGTTACACGATAACATGTAACATGCCAGTATTGTGATATTCTTACAGCTATGGTCAGAGAAGAAATTAGAAATGTGCCTTCCCTTAAAAAAAGCTTAGACTAAAGGGACTCAAAGCATTAGCGTGGTGCTAGACTACCGTGTCCTCAGAGAGGGCTTTTAACTCCTGCTGGTCTGAGCACAAAATGGCAGAAAGAGATGGAATCCACTGGAGCCTTCCTCTTTCTCCTGGGCTATTTCATTTGAAGCCTCGTTCAATTTTTATGATTTTTGACAAGTTGCGATGAAAACTTCATGTTATTGCCCACTGGCCAAGGGGAAATGTCGGTTCCTCCTATTTCACTCATACACTTGTATGAACAACTATAATTTTATTCATGTATTTTAAATGCATGCTATGAGGAAAGGCACTGAGCAGTGTCCAGAGACTACCTAGCTGAATTTATTGAACATTCAGAAATGCTGTATCTGGTCATGCTGTTTGTGATTCAGCCTGTATCTCCTGCCTGTCTCACCAGCACAAGGATAGTGGTATTGTAGACTGGAAAAGCATTTTCAGATGGATGTAAACATCTGTGTCTTTTGGCATTGAAATAAATTCTACTTGAAAGCAAAAAATTTACGTAAGCGTGTCTTCAGTGGCATAACTGCACCAAGCAGAGCTGTCTTCTAGCCAATAGCTGTACCAGTAAAAACTCCCAACAAGATAACTAATGCACAGGGAAAAGCAGGACAGTGTGACAGGGAGCTGCTACCCTACAACTAACTGACCTGTTGATAGCAGGCTCATATGGTAACAGATCAGCTCCACTTTTGCCCTGAAAACAACTGCAGCAGCCTGAGGCACTTCCTCCGCATGCACCTGCACGGGAGTTGTACCCGTACAATAATAAATCACGGAGCAGTTGGAATGATATAACTACACTGTCACGTTGCCTTTGACAAATTTTTCCACATACAAAAGCTCTACAGATTCTTTCCCCTCTGAAATATCTTGTGTGCTTTGGCACTCCATCAAAGAGAAGTATGCCTCAAATGGTCCGGCTTCTGTCGATTCAGCTGTAGCTTTCTACCCATCAGGGTGCTGCAACAGCTCAATGTCACTGGTTATTCATTGATTGTTATGCAGAAGTCTCCCACAATTGCTGGGTGGTGTTAAAGTTCACACAACTGTTTATATCGCTTTCGTCCTTCTTAAAGCTCAGGCTGGAGATCAAAGCAGCAACGTGATAATTTTCTTCATTTACAGTAGTGGCTCGTTAGTCCTTCCACAACACAGAGCTGTAACAAATCAGCTTTGCTGGCAGTCATGGGAGCAAGAGGGAGCCAGGATGACTGCGATAAATGGGAACTGTCGTGGTCAAATCATATCCAGCAAGGATGGGAGACTCTAATGAAATTCCAAGTGTTCAAACTGAATTAGTGTTGACTATGGAAATATTCAATAGCTTCCTTACTATTGCTCATCATCCACCATTGAAAGGACACACACATAGTCCTCAAATTGGTCTCCAAGAGTGATAAACTATCTTAAAACCCAGAGAAGCCCTGTACATGGAAATTAAAGGGTTCTGCTTCTTTTCTTGCTTTTAAGAATACTTCAAAATCATAAAAAGCACCGCAATGAATCACCTCAGACCACTGGACTCTGCTCTCACACCCTGCTAAAGATTCGCAGCCACCCTTAGTTTCTGCTGGTGTCACACTTGAGAGGGCTCAGCCGGAGAGAATCACATGCTGGATAGGATAGGTAATAAGGATGTTTATGCACCAAGGAAAGGCTCAGAGGGAAAAGGAGTCCCCAAACTTTGACAACAGAAGAGAGAGTAATGCTTTAAATGAAATTCAATTATTGATTAGGAGATTATCTGTATCCTCAGACTTGCAAAGCATAACAAAAAAAAAAAAAAAGTAGTAATATCTATTCTGAAGTGTTTAAACGTTGATTGAGAGCCCAAGATATGGCCAATTCTATATAAGCAAACAGTTTTTAAAACACTACAACTAATGCTGTGGCTTAGCTAAAACAAATCTTTGGATTCAGTGTTGGTTTATATAACTGCACCAGCATCCAGAAAATGACATAATGGTCACATAATAAATAATTGATGTAAACTTACAAAGGGTATCTTCACATAAAGCAGAACCATGTTTTCCATAACTTGCAGAGGTTTTGTTGAAAAATAATTCATAATGAAGTCTGACATGTTTCACTATCTACTTCTCCCAATACACACTAAAACTTATAAATAGTGACTATGTTTACTATACAAGCATACACACTGAAAGGCTTTAAGTGAATAGGAATAATGAAACTCATTAACTGTAATTTAAAAATTGAATCAATTGCATGCCTACAAAATAAGCAAGATGTGAAAATGCAGTACAAGATGACCTACCGATTTGGAGTTCCTTGGTTCCAGCACCAGCGAGAGCTTGTAGATATCATCCTCAGTGTGATAGAGGTCCAGGGACAGCTATGTGTAAGAAAGAGAGAAAACCAGCAATGTTTATTAGACTGGGTTGGTTATGACAGTTTTGTAAGCAAAGATACACCTCTCATTGAAGCTAAACGAAAAGTTTTGCTACTCAGGATATACATTGAAGCTGCTTGCAGCTACTGGGAAAGGAGTTTTTCACAGAGCTGACCTAACCCACGCTGGTGAGCATACTGAGCTGCCACAACCCCCATCCCAACACGTCCAGTGAGAGCAGCTGCGTGTTGACCTTCTCCAAAGAGGAATGTTGGTACCAAAGACCACCCTTACGCAAAACACTTTCTTTTAGCAGCTCAATGGTCATGAGAGATTTCAGAGAAATAACCTGGTGAATACAAAAATCCACAGGAAAGAAGCTGCAAAGGGGCTGGGCTAGAAGGACTTCAGATTGTGTTCTGATCAAATTTTGTTCCTGAAGAAGGGTCAGAGTACTGCAGATCTCCTACAGAAATCAGCCCATGCAGCAAAAGCCTCTCTGGAAGGCCCTGGGCACTGACCCAGACCTGGGAGAAGCAAGCCAGGTTTGGCACCACTGGTGATGCAGCAAAGTGGTCCATGAAGAGCAAGCCCAGTTACTTTAGCCCAGCTTCGCCTGTTCCTGATCCCCTCTCACTAGGTAAGGCAAACTCCTTTCCAGCTTCTGTTTTTAGAGAAATCAAAGATTTTTTTCTTCCATGTACTCATTCTTTTCCGTATAGGATTTATTGAGGGAAAAGAAGGGGCACAAACATGCTTAAAGTAAAAAGAATTTATTTGGTTTTTACTTTGGCTGTGGTCTTGTGCAATTCAGGTCTGCAGTCAATTCCTCCTCACTTGGAGTGATGAAGGAGAAAAGTAATCAACACTGTGGCTAATGTTTTGCAATGAGAGGAAACAAACATTGCAGGTTTCCTGTGATCACGTCCCTACACTAATTGGCTTTGGTGTAATTGGCATGATTTGATGTTATCATCTACCTTGCAAATCCCCAGTTAAGCTAAGCTTGAGTTAAAAAGATGTTTCCCAGCAGGCAGATAGATTTGCTACTGAGTAAATGACTGTGACAGAAGGTTATTTTTAGAGAACCCGAAGTGCCGAATTAGTAACAAGCAGGACCAGCGACACTGACAGCGTACCACAGGACCACCTCTAGGAACCACCTTCTTGTCGGTAGAATTTTGTGCAATAAGTAAGGGGGCAGTCACGCCCCTTCCCAAGGTAGGTACACATTCCAGAGTGAACACATGGCTTTAGAGATGTCTGAATTTTGCATGATTCATTTTGTCTAGCTATAACACTATGTTGATTTTTGCGCTTTATAATTTGGTTATGGGCACCAGCGAAAGCCTGAGCATCCTGCAGATTCCTTCAACCAGCCGGCACGCTGCTGTCACAGAGGAATGTAAGGCCCTGTCCTAAAGACAACGCGGATCCAGTAACTGCTGTAACAAATATCATTCATGTACTTAGTTATTCAGTGACTGGAGCAAATCATATTATCAAATCGGGCTGGGACTGACAGCAGAATTGCTCGTTCAAAAGGCCTTGCCCTGTTCCTACTAAAGAGCACAGTTTTCTCAGCAGGCCAGATGAGCAGGGTGTGGATTTGGGGATGGAAACGCATTAGTATTTACTTGGCAAGTTTGTGTCTCCCCGCCCTGAATTATCTGACCTTATCATAAGCAGCAGTTATAACTTCATTAGGCACAATCTGTAAGCACGCAGTGGACAAGGTATTGTCTAGTACAGAAGTTTCAAATACTAGCTGAAAAATTACAAGCATGATGATTATGCAGTTATATAAGCTTTCATTTTATATTTTATTTACAGTTTTGCTCTGACAGATAATCAGAGTTTTCCTAGGACAACCTTTACAGCGGGTGGCAGTTTCCATTCTAATTTGACTTTCATTGTTGTCCTGTTTTTCCAAGCAATTTGAAAGGGGGGCGGGTTGCGGCGGGTGAGGGAGGGATCAGAAAGGATGGCTTTTTTTTGGTAAGTGGAACTTACTGCTGAACACAAGTTGGGGAGGGTGACTTTCAATTTGATTGTTTAGATATTTCTCATTCTCTTCACTAGACTGTACAAATGACAGGGACTTTCCAGGCATTTGCATACAGTCTCAGAACAGGTTAGATAAATAGCTGTTGAGACCTAAAAATAGTGAGGGGAAAAATGGTGGCACCAAATAAGTTCTAACGCAGTTAGTATAAATACACTGTAGACTGGCTGAGAGACTGAGATCCTCTTCCCATCCACAGGCAGTGATGAAACATTTACCCACAGGTTTTTATTATGTTGGGAAATAAAAACAACGTGGAAATACTGCATAGCGGGTAAAAAAATCCCTTAAGCACCCATAGCAAATGTTAGTTTTTCTAATGATGAACATGTCATTAGAGCTATTATTCCTCTCTGGTGCACTGCCATGCTCATGCTAGGTCCCCTTTTACCACTTTTGCTTCCTAGTTGCAGGTTTTGGATGCAGGGACTGGTACAGAACAGGGTCCAGAGTCAGTGGAGATGGAGCGAGTGTGGCCAATAAGGCAGGAGAGGAGGAAGAACCGCACAGACTTCGAGCAAGCATGCATGAAGATGTGAGTCTATTTTCAAGTAACACACTCTGGCTCACTGGCAGCTGAGTCGTGGCACATTTACTTCTCTTGCCCCTCTAACTCAGACTCATTTACACAAGTGAGGACTCGCATCACTAAATCTCGCCCCCAGCTTTTGCAGTCTCCTATGCCAGCAAATCTGGCATTTGTCTCGCTGCCCTCCATACAACAAACCTTTGCCTTATTTGTGGCATTTTAACTTCTGTGCAAAATATCGACTTCTTTCAGCTACTTGCTCAGAGCCAAAGTTCTGTGAACTGGAAGCTGATTTTTTACGTTGACAATAAGATGGAGGGGGGGAACCAGACTTCTAAGTCTGGGAGCAGACACCTAAATCAAGTGAGAGTCCCAACTTTCCAAATTACTGATCATTCTGTAGCTACCACTGAAACTATAGAGATTTTAAGTTCTCTTGTTCCCCCATTCACCCTTTAGATCTATACACACGACAGTATCTGAAAAATGCCCATAAAGACCCATGACCAGGTGGCCTGAAATTTACTACCAAGCTCCTGTCCCAGCTTTTAAGCCAAACTCTCATTTCATGGCTCTTAACACAGTCCCCCCAAAAGTCACCATTTCCAAACCACTTGAAGGGTATCAGCTCCTCCAGGGCAGATAGGGTTCCACCACTGAGGAAAAGAAAGACCAGAGCAAATTCCCACATACCCACTTAGTCCATGAAATACCCATTTAATCTTTTCCTGCAAGTTGTTGGACTAGCAAACCATCACCCGGTGATTTACTTGTCAAGCAAGCACAGGCCAGGCTGTTAGCACTTGCTAAGTGTGGTGTAAAAGGCAATACTGCAAGGGATGGAGGCCGGGCAAGAGATTTACACATTACTTATCAGGACAAAACACCTACTAAAAGCCTGTCTGGATAGAAGGGGCTTAATGGGAAAACAGCAGAAGTGAATAAATAGTTGGGTCGGCTGATTCACATGTAAATGAAAAGCACTCTACATGTTTGTACACATTTACTAGTTTTGAAAGGGAGCTTCTCTTAGTAATTAAAGATGAGAAAAATTTTTGCAGTTTACGTCAGAGAGGGAAGACCTAGCAATAAATAGAATAGTTCTTTCTTCAGGCTCTGAAAACTGAGGATGACTTTGGCAGCAAGGGAGGCTAAATCTGCTAAAAGACCATTTGCACATGGCAAGGTCAACTATTTTTAGTCAGTTCTTGTCAGCTTTGGGCTGCAACCCTAGCTTTCTCCTCCTCTTTCTCTGACCCCAGCCTATAATTTCAAACTTTCTTATTAACAAAAAGATTGACAAAAACGTTTCATTTACTATTTAAGTTCATTATTACTGTTGAAGAGACCACTGTAAAAAAAAAAAAGTACTGTAATGTATTCATATGTACAAATGAGGACAAAACCTATAAGCTGGAAGAAAAGTGAGAATATTCATAATATGAGATGTACCAAAATTCAGGTCCAGGAATCTTTTGCAGAAATTTGTTTTTATTCTTTCCAGGAGTCACCCACCATCTTAAATCAAAACTCCCACACTATCAAACCTACTTGACTCACATCTACACTGCCAGTGACTACTACGAAGACAGAATTACCCTCAAAAGGTTTTAGGATACCCACAGCTGTCTACTTAGGATACCTATGGCTGCCTCCATCCTTACTGAAAGGTACCACCATGGAGTTGTTCCAACAGGTAAAAAGCAGCACAAGTTAATTTTAACCCATGATCAGGTCTGGAATCAACATTGCTGCATGCAGCTTCATTTATTTACAATCAGATTGGTTGAACTGTAACCAAAATCAATATTTATATTAGGAATTAATAGATCAGAGCATAGTGAGCAAAAAAGTACTTGTCATGTACGCAATTACTTTTCTTGGTAAATTAAATATACTGAATGAAACACTATGTACCATTAAATAAAATCCATATAATTTTCCTAAAAAAAAAAACAGAACAAAGAAAATATTTTAAAAGTTGGAAAACAGGTAAAATACATAAACTCAGGTTGATACAATGATGGGAATAAACCTGAAAGGTCTTTGAAAAAAAATTGATGCTTTCTGCTCCCTTTGGAAAACAGGCTGTCACCAAAAGAGGGAAGAACAGCTAATGAAAATGTCAGCAGTGGTTCAGCTTCCATCTCTCACTTCACATTGTCTAATTTCTGCCCTTTTGGGCTTAGTTTCTTATTGCTCAGTTCTCTAAAACCTGAGGTTCCACTTCCCCCTACTCACACCCAAACTTGTAAGAAACTATGAACTTTCAGAAACAAGAAGGGAGGGAAAAAGTGGCATAAGAAAGTGACTCTCAATATCTACTTAAACAAACCAAGGTAATAAATACCTGCCTTTACAGTCTAATATTTTAATTAGGTGGGTGTTGCAGTGGGCAATACATGGTCCCTTCTCCTCCCTGTCCCGCTAACCATGATTAGCACTTGTTCCCAGATTGCTCCATACAAAGTACAATAGGAGAAGGTTTTCCTATTCCCCCAAACTTGCCCATTCCTCATTACAATAAAGCCACAGGTATACCCACACCATCTTGGTTGCTTCAAACTCAGGCTTATATTTGTCAGCCTCTGTAGTGTAAACCCCTATACCTGATCAGTCCCAGCATAAATCCACCACAAACTACAGCCTCTGCTTAATTTCCAGATATGCACATTTTGGAGCATTTTAAAGTAAAGCATGAAAGGAAAAATTCCAACGCTCTTGCCCAATAGCCCTCCAGTTAAGGCATTTACCTAGAACAAGCTAGGTAATGAAAGCCACCTCAAGTCAATGACTTGACTGAGGAAACACTGGAATTTGGTTCTCACCTCCTCAGAGAGCAAATTCTCCAACGCTGATGCTATCCAACAGAATAAACACTAGGAAAATTCTGAAATCTGCCCTAGCTACACACAGACCTTGCTTACTTCTAAGTTTGTTTTTAAAAGAATTCTATCGATTTAAGGAGAACAAAGAGATTCTCTTTCAGACCAGATTAGAGATCTGAAAGACAAAGTTAAATAGCAAGAACAGAAACAGCCTAAAATTATTACATATTAAGAGAGTCCTTTACCTAACGTGACGTATTTCAGACTACTCTCAGATGAGTAGGTGGCTTTTATTTGCTTGCAACATCAGCTGGTTTATAACAAACAATATTCCTTTTTTTTCAAGTTTCACAAGTTCTATCTTTAATTCCAAGACACTGTTTTTTGCCTGTGGTGTTAGGTGAAACACTGCTGCAGTAAGATCAGTGCTAAAATTACTAAATTTCAATAGAAACAGGATTTGGCCTAATGGTTCAGGCTCCACGCTTCAGTATGTTTTGAAATAAAGTGTAGTATTTATTCAAATTACAGTCATTGTCTACATATCAAAAAGGGGAGTGAAAATTAATTCCTTTTAACATTGTCAGTTGCAGCTTTTAAAGAAAAAGTTTAATTCAATCTTTTTGAAATCTCACTTTCCTTTGGTTTGAAATGGGACATTCAAATCCTTATCTATAATTTGTGTGTGAAAGTTTCAAACCACTACAAATGTAGCCACTGCCAAAGGGTAAAGGGAGGGGAAAGAGCAAGGGTTGCAGGGGCTCTTTAACATCACTCAAGGGCATTTTTATTTACTGGATAGGAAGAGTACTGTGTTGCACACAAAGCATAGAGGACAAGAAAAGAGTGACAGCCAAGTTGGAATTTCACTTGTGTGTCCATGTCAACATGTCACCTGATCTTTGCATAGGAGACATAAGCCTCAATTCCAAGTAGTCAGAACTTAGTTTTTATACTTGCTCACACAAATACAGCCCTCTTTCTGCCATCCTTAAAATAATTAATTGATAACAATCTTGTCGCTGTTTCCAGCCGTCACATACCACAGTAATTAAACTCGCTTTGACTTTATTCACACCTCATGTGAACTTGTTTCTGTTTTGTATTCTCTCCCTTTTCTTTTACAAAACTGGGATAACAGTGTGCACTTATGTCTATAGATACAAATATTCCTACTGACATTCAACATCTGAATAACAGAAGTGAATTGAAACACGCTCAATACTTACAGTTAGCAGGTTAATTAAATCCATATTAGGCTCTAAATGATGTGAGGCAGTTTGCAGGGAAACCAGTTCGCTCAAGGTGATGGAAAGCTGTTGCATTTTCACTATGTTAACTTTGTTCTCATCTATCCAGTCAGGAAAAATTACATGGACAGCAATCAAGTCTTTCAAATGAACTCCTAAAATAGGAATTTTGAAGCCAACACAGTCAGCAAAAGCCTTCCGGTAGTTGCAGTAGTTTCCATTGGAAGAGACCAGCTCTGTCATTTCGTTCCAGTCCTACAAATAGCCAGAGAAGCAAGTCTCTGTGAAAGCATTCATAGCATTTCTTTAATCTGTTTTAAATGAGCACAACTCATGTCAAGGTGTTGACAGTGTTAATTTCCTCTCTGGCACAGGTAACGAAGCAGAGGATCTCTGTGAGCTGATCGTTCTCCACTGAGAGGAATGCAACCAAAATGCCATGCCATGATCCAAGTATTGTGCTGGTGAGTCACCTGCACTGCAGAACCCAACAGACCTCAAAGAGGTGATGTTCTGCTCAATATGTCTATATTCTGGAGTCTACCATACCTTTGTGACTTCTGAAGATAGATGAGAATGAGTTTCTTTCAGGCGAGAAATAGAGCTGTGGCTTAGACCTCCCACAACTGCCATCAGTGTGTTGAAGTTCTGGAGGTGAAGGAGCTTCTGCAGGAGAGATTGGTCATGCATAATTAAAAATCAAGGAAATACACGTGGCAGCCATCCAGTGTCACACATGACAAGCTAGAGACAACCTATCACTGCTAAAGCAGAAATCACTAAACCAGGGGACATAACAGAATGGTTCAGCATTCTTTTTTTATTTAGCTTAGCTCCACAAGAAACACACAATAGTGACAACTGTCAACTAGAATACAACAAAGAAAAATTATTTTATAGTTATGTCTGCTGGTTTAAAAATGCAGACAGACCACACCTGAACAAATAACCTGCAGTGATGTTGAACAGGCCATTCACTGAGGAAACAGCACAAAGAGCATCCAGTTCATTTGTTTACTGCAATCTCTATTTATGTTACTGCTTTATACTGGAAGAAAAAGACTGATATGCAAGACATACCTGTGCAACGTTGATAAACTTTGTGATTACTTCTGCCCTTTGCTGGGGTGTTGGTTTGCTGAGAACCATGAGCTGGACCCATTTGGAGATACCATTAAATAAAGCAATAGATCTCTCCAAAGTAGGATTGTCCTCCAAGCAGCCATGGATCACATAGCTTCGGTAGTTTGTGAACTAACAGAGGAAAGGCATTTTCAGTAAAACAGTGGACAACTTAAGAATCAAATTGAAACTTTGATCATTTCTTCTTTTTAAAGCTTCTCTTGTTTAGCAAGTGACCAAGACTCAGGGTCAGCAGACCCCGCTGCACATCAGTTCTTTCTTAAAAGTTTTTGTTGTTGTTTTTGTGGTTGTTTCTTTGTTTGGGTTTTTTTACTTAAATGTTAACTTAAAGCTTTAGTGTTTGTATGCCAGGTAATACAGGAGCCTGCATGATAAGCATGATTACTACTTCCACAAAATTAACTTTCCCATAATTTACTCAACTCTTAAAACATTTTATTCTGTGTAGTTTTGCTTGGCGTTCTCATGGCATGATACTCTATAGGAATTATCTAGTGTAACAAGCAAGAAGCATATAAATAAGAGCTTTCATCCCGCTCCAATATCCTGACCAACTCCATTGTTGATGTAAAGAGGGCAATCTTGGCCCCACTGAAATGAACAGGAGCTCTGTCATTCTTCACAGGAGCTTGAACTGCATCTCATGAAGCTAAATATGCACCTATTGTCTTCCTTCTATGACAAAAAATTCTGTCATACGAAGGAGCTACTTCAGATAAATCTTGCTCCTTTTGATGTTACTGTTCAATCCCTGTGTGTTCATGGACATGGTTCTACATAAGAGAGCTACGGCTCCCAAGAATTAGATTTCCCTAAATGTTTGGAGAACATTTTTGGCTGTCACTTAAAGATAGATTTTCAGAAGCTTATGATGTAACTTTAGTTTGTGTAGGGATTTGCTAGCAATGCCAGCCAACATGGGGTTCTTGGTCTTAACTGGTCAAAAATTGTCTGCTGGAAGACCATACAATGGCATAGACTGTTACACAGCAGGTGCTTGTCTCAGAGATGCAGATAAACAGTATTTCAGTGTTCAGACACTTTTAAACGTTTTCTGTTACAACTGACACCTGACACCGCCTTTCCTTCACCCTCATATTTTTTTTAAATAGTTAAGACCAAAGATAGGATTCAGACTAATAATATTCTACAGTTACATAGCTTTGAGATTACAAGTAGTACAAGATTAACTAACTATAACTGGTTGCAGAGAAATATCTGAGACGGCAAAATTCAAGCTGAAGAATTAACAGACAAATTAGAAGCAACAGGGAAAAAATAAAATTAATTGCAGGGCTGAGTTTTCTTTCTGGAATTCCCAAAGGAATTAAAATATATCTTAAATCTAGTTAGAAATCCACGCCTTTTTTCTTGTCCCTCCCTCCTTCTCTGAGGTTAGCATTGCACAGATCATGGTAAGGTGTTTTCCCATGATTGAAGTCTAGAGTAATAAACCTTTGAACATTCTTAAATGATGCCAAAAGCAATTCTATTTAGACTGGTCTCAGCTCCTCATTGATCTCTTTTTCCTTCCTCTCGTGAAACAAACAAAACAACTCATGTATTTTTCTTGGTTTTGGAGTTTGATTTCTTCAGTGCTCCTAAACACTGTTTAAAAAGTGTCATTTTTTTTTCTGAAGAGAACTTGTCATCTTGAGAACTTACTGCTCCCATTTGCCACCAGATACAGTGGCATCATGCCACCATTTCATATGGCTGTTTGCCAGCAGAAATCAGCCTTACTTTGGCATTTGGGTTACTCATCTGTTTCACTTTAGCTTCTACTTTAATTTTCACCCATTTTTGCCTCTTGCTCATGTACAATCCTGTATAAAAAGCAGCAACTGTATCTGAATTTTCCTCAGTGCCAATATGGGAGAAGGAGGAAAGAGAAGTTGTACAGTCTCTGCTCTTCCAGGTTTTCAAGACCCAACTGGCTAAGTCCCTGAGGAACATGATCTGTCTCAGAGCTGACCCTGCTTTAGGCAGGAGGTTGGCTTAGAGGCCTCCTGAGATCCCTTCCAACCTGAATTATCATCTAATCTAGAAGTGGTTGGGAGTGAACAGAGACTACAGAAGGACTACATATATTTCAGTTTCTTCAAAAACTATTAATTGCAAAGAATGATGTTTCCTGAAAAGTAATTAACTATTTTCCTCAGAGGAAAAAAAAAATAAAATTAACACCTGAAGATTTTGAACAATAATATTAGTTTCATCAATTGCTGCAACACATGGCTGCAGTAGCTTTTAGCAGTAATTTTTGTCCAGAATTTCTCCACAAAATTAACTTCTGTCACTAAAAGCATCAGTCAGGAAAAAGATCGAGGAACTGCTGGTGCAGCCATGGCTATGTACATCACATGAAGAATCATAAAGATTTACTGCACTGAAATGTCAAGGGAAAACCATCATAAATGTTAAACCATGTGACCACTCTCTAAGGACAGGCTCCTAATTGCAAGTGACAAAGTTGTAGGCTTCTTACAGAAATTCTCCTAAAAGATTTATGCTCCAGAAAAGTGAGATGTTCAGCTAGCTCAATGGGCTCCAGATGGTCAAACAGCAGGCAGGCTTTTCCTTTCTTGGAAATCCTCTTCCTCTGTGTAACTCTTCTCATCCAGTCATAGGAAGGACTGCAACAGAAAAATAGGAATAATTCTCAATTATGTTTGGGTATATGTGAGTGTAGCCCACAGTTTTCACACATAGTGTAAAATTACTAAGAGACAGACCATGAGCTTTCTGATCTGTGATATCGAGCACAGAACAAGCACTCGGAGTAAGACCCGTTCAGGTGCAGAAGAGAAGAGAAGAGTTTTGGAGGTGCTACTGCAAATGATAAATAATAGCAGGTCTCCATCAGAACAAAAGGACACCACACTCTTCTCTATGATACCGGAAGTCATAACTAAAAAATGCTTTGGAAATACAAGAAGAACAGGTCACACCAAATTCTGATACAGGGTTAAAAAAAGATTTGAATAACATCAAGGATTAATTTTTACTCTGTAAGACCACAGGTCCATGAAATAACAGAACAACAGAAACAGTCGGTCAAACAGCTAACAAAACTGTAAGAAGTGAGTGGACAAAAAGGCAAATCATTCTAATGGAATAATTCCTACCCACATACAGTAAAAGCACTTCAGAGAGCAGAAGGAGGTTGCTAACAACATTTTAAAATGAAGATTTAAGAGGCAATATTCATGTGATTTCACTGGTACTGTTCTTGCAGGAAGTCTTACAACCTTCATTGAGATTAGTAGTGCCATCCTTCCAGGTTACTATGCCATTTTTAAATAAGGAAAAATCACTAAGCCTGTACCGTATCTTAAAAGAAAATCTACAATATCAGGTGAGACACAGGAGCCCGTCTGGTGATTTTTAAAAGGTAACTTTCATTTCAGCATGTCAAGGAAACAGTAGTGTAATCATTTTGATGCAATAAAACTACAAATGTGAATGCTAAAGATTATCCAATTAAATCATAGAAAAGAAGTACACAGAAAGCCATTAGAAAAAATTAACAGTTTACTGATGAGAGAAGAAAAAAGCTTCTCTGAGAAAATGCAAGATTTACACAATATGCCAGTTACTGCATTGCTTGTCATTCTGTATGAAAAATTATAGGAAAAAAGTAATATTAATCACTTCATTGGCAGTAGCTTTGTCAGGAAAACTATTTCTTTCCAATTTATATTAAAAACTTACATACAAATAAGAATCTTCCCTTTACAGTGACACTACAATTAGAATTTCAAATTTTTAGTAAACTCAAATTTAGAAGACAATATAATGTTTTTGTAACTGCTTTTTTGCTCTCTCAAGATCAAGATGGCCCTTAATATTTTTATATTTTGCACAGAACTAGAATTCTGCTGTTACAGAGATAGAGAGAAAGATGTTGAAGTTCATAATGTCCTTACATGCTGGAGATATCAATGAGATGGATGTGATCCTCATATCCAAGCTGGCTGGCTACTTCTCGAAATTCTTCAGTCAAACGAATCAGCCCAAGATCCAAGTTAAACTCTGCAGGAAATTCCAAAATCCAGTATCTGAAATCCACAGACAGTAGTTAAGAGATGCCCAGGGATTCAGGAGCAATATTCAGTGGCTGCATATATGTATGTACATTTTATTTAATAGGACTTACAAGTATTTCAGACCCACTGGTCTTTGGACAGAGAGGGTGGACTACCTCAGCCTGTTGCTTCTGTAATTATCTGTGACACTCAAGTGGTAAAAGCCACTTTATCATATAATTTCCTTTGGTTTACTCACCACAGCACAACACAGCAGCATTCTATTGAAATGCCAAATTAAAGTGATGCCTCAGGTGACACACACAGTGTCCTGAATCACGCTGCCAGGACATCCAAATGACAGTGGCACTTAGGCCTTGTCCAAGTGAGACACTTTGTTGGCTCAGAAAAGACTTTTCAATGAAAATGAAAATGTGAATTTGAGGGGCAGTTCTACCAGGATAACCATGTAAACGAGACGTCTCCTCTGCTATTTAAGGGGGTATGGAAAGGGCTTTATCAGTCCTGCTTTCAATAACCCCCCTCGCCTTTCCTCACGTGATATAACTTAGTCCGGAGGAAGGAGGGAAAACCATTTGTTTGAGGGAAGCAGGTTATATCATGTTAACTTAAAAATTTGTGTTTTCTCTTTTATGGAGAAATGTTCCTACACAAGCACAGCCTAATATGTGAAAGCTTTCCCATAGAAACAAGGTCAGAGGCAGTCAGTGCAAGGATCAGAACATACCTGACCTGTAACAGCTTTGCATCCCTAACACACTCCTGTCAACATAAATTATGTAGGGATTGTGTGAACTAAAGTCGACAGCCCAAAGACAATCTTCCTCTACCATACTAGATTACATCTTGAAGCAAAATGTGTCTCTCCTCTGCGCGGCACTGAACTGGTCTCCCTCTAAGAGGTGTCACACTCAAACACCAGGTAAATCATAGCACAAGTTTTCAATCAGCTTTTTAGCTCAACGCAGTTAAGTGTCTTAAAGGCTGGATGGCTCAACTTAAATACTTGTTTTCAAAGCACAGAAATGCACTCTTTACTATGGATTGGAGATCAAGTTAAAAAAAAGAAAAGAAAATAAAAGAAAAAAGAAAAGTTTTATATTTCCATGCTTTAGTTTTAATCTTTACAAAAAGAAATTACATTGCTAGTATTCACAGAAGCATAAAACCAAAACGCTGGAGGACCGGCAGCATGCTTACCTCATGAAATAGCAGATTTTTAATCTGAATTCATTGCAGTTCTCCCCATTGGCATCTCTATATGTAGGCTAGTTAAAGAAAGCTTTGTATGCCTTCATTTGGTAACGTTTTTATTCACAGAAGACTCTATGACACTAGACCAGCTGAATTAAAAACAATATCAAACTTTTCCTCTAGAGATAACCACAGCATGCTCTGATATTTCATTCACTTTCACAGAATCTTAGGGGACAAAGACCATTTCCTGGTTGCCATTTTGTTTTTTGCCCTAGCAAAAATACCTCTATTATACTATTCTGAATATTCCATTGAACTGTTTCTTGCCAGCTCTGGCTAACCAAATATGATAATACTTATGATTACTGAATTCTTTAAGAGGTATAAATGACATGTAGGTGCTTAGCTACCCCTGACAGTTCATAGCAGTCAAAGGCCAGCCCGCCATGATACATTTGAAAAGTTATCTTGGCCAAAAGTTATCTTGGTTATCTTTCCACTTATTCAAAGTTAATGCAAAGTATGCCTCAGTATGCTTGTACATATGGAAAAAGTTCACAAGCAGTAGCATAAAGAAGCCCGCAGACTTTCATCTTTTAGATTGAAACAAATTCACCTCTAAACCTTGTCTCTCACTAATTAATTGACACATTTTTACACACAGTCACAGAGACAATCTACTTTTGACGTTGTAATGTCGATTTGCAAGACTTTGTGAAAGGATATGTGGACAGAAGCTTGCCAGCCAGCTCTGTGGAAGGCAGATACCACCGGTGCATTAATAGAAAGGTTCTTGGCAAATGGCTGGAGCACTGATTGCCTTTGTCATCTGCAAAAGAGAAACAATGAGTTCACCACATCATTCATGAACAGAGAGGAGCTTTTAATCTTCAAGCGGAGTCAGACAGAAATGATCAATAGTGGAAATGTTGGTTCATTGTCTACCAAATAGGTAGGAAACAAAACCAAAGCACAAAAACGCTCCTTTGACGATAACTATTGCTAGTATTTAGCTAATGCTAGTGGTAGGTATTTAAAGGGAAAACCCCCAAACCAGTGTACATAATCGACCATAGCTGAAAAAAAATGGGACCTGAACAGCACTATGCTAAATGTTATACAAAGAGACTGCCAGTAATCCAAAGAACAAATCCAAAATTAGTCCACCAAATGGGCGGGGAGATGATTTATGTACAAGCACTGCCAATATTTCTTTAGCTTTAGGTTAACAATTAAATTGTTAAAAAAGGGATCTGCCTCAAGGAATTCAATGTCAAAGCAGCACCTCACATCTTGCCCAGGATCCCACACTTTTAGTTGCCTTACAGACCCTTGTGTCTTTGCAATGTAGCCACTGAAACCAAAGAAAGAATTATTCCCTGGCAGGCTGGCTGACCATCAGTCTTTCTCAGCCCCTGCAATCTTAGATTATTCTCTGTCTGTCACTCTTTTAAAAGACCGTAGATGATATGGGTGTATGAAATGGGAACCACACATAGACTACACTTGTCAAGACAGTCTGTATACATGGAAGAGAGGGATGATTTCCAACAGACAACAGGTATATGGGCTCGGCTAATACTTTTGTTAAGTTTTAGAACAGGTTTGATGGTGGTCTACAGAAACTGATATAGTGGGATTCACTACAGTCAGCAGCAAGATCTGTTCGTCCCTCAACTATTTAATCTCTTACCTTTACATACTTGTTTCTCTCCACAAGGGGAAAAAAAAAAATTAACACCTCATTCCAACCAAAAGCTGTCCTGCATTTCAAGAGCATCTAAATGTAGCTTTATGAATTAAGGCCCCATTTCAAAGCATTTAAGCCCATCCATGAACTCATCTGACTGCAATGTGACATATGTCATGATTAATGGTGTTATGGATCAAGGTCTATTTCATCACTTCTTTTCCCTCAGACCTAGTACCTCGCATTTTAATAAGAGTAAAAAGATTACATGAGCCTTAAGTCATATTCTTGCCAATTATTACATGATGATTTCCAAAAAATGACTGGTCAGAAATGCAGCTGTGTAACCACTCAAGACAAAGATCGATGCCAGAAATAACTCTTTGAATAATTCAACTAAACATTTCTCTTGGTGAAGGCCAGCATTTTAAAAACCACTATACCCACCATTGTGCATTATCTGTATTGAGAAAATTTAATACGGCATGCATGCAATTAAAATTCTGGCCCATGTGATTCCGAGTCGAAATGAAACATGGAAAATTTTACAGAACAGAAATGTTGTTTGCCAAGGGAAAGACTGGCTGAATCAGAGAACAGCAGGGCCTATATTATAAGATTAATTTCAAGAACAGCAAGGTAAAACATTGAAAAAGCGTACCAAACATTTCAATACAAGCGTTCAAAAGCTCATCTAATGTTGCAGCCTTCCCAAGTGTTTTTGACCCCATTGTCCTTTAATTGTTGTCAAAAAATAAGAGACATTTTCACCAAGTAGAAGGATGCTTCTTCAGCTGCACAGTTTTTTCATTATTGTTGGTTGCATTCTTAGCTGGACTTCAAGGAAAATCTGAAGAAAGTGAAAGAAATCATAATTATATGACTATATTGAAGACTTATCAGGATGCAATGTCTACAGTTCCACTCATTTTTCCTAAAAACTGTTTTTTCCCCACACAAAACAAAACATGTGAAAGA
>NW_009624803.1:245-18271 GCF_000690535.1 Cariama cristata | reverse complement strand
TTCCAGCTTGTCTTTTTAAGTGTTGTCCAACTGTTTGTCCAGTAGCACAAAATAAATCCGTATCTAGGGTCATAAAACAGAAATCAGATATATTAAACTAGGAGGCAATTTTTCAAAGAACCTTAAGATCAGTTGCTACAACTTTTGAAAATAAATCTTCCCATGGTAGCTGAATACTCACAGAAAGCTGAACACATACAGAAACTTCTAAATTGTACCATACATTTAATGCATTTACTTATCAAACATCCTTTTACCTGAAAGATGCACAAAATACTCTAAGTTTTCAGAAATAATTTTACAGGTTATATTTAAAGAAGAGAAGAAATCAGTATTTTATTGTCTATCTGTGACTAAGCCCCACTACTGCCTGACCATAACAAGTGTTTGAAATGTGACAAACAGTAACAAAGTACATCCAGCAACCTTTCTAGAAAAAAAAGCCAAGAGTAGAGCTAAAACAGTCCTTGAAGTGAAACAATGGAGGAATTTGGGGTATTTATTTTCAGAAGTTGTTACACATAGCATAACTTTCTAATGTTGGTCACGCAAAGCACTGATGAACTATATACCTGCTTTAATTCACACACAAATACCAAGTTTTTCAAACCTACCATATCACAGACCTTGTACTGCAAACTCCATCCTGGTAGGACTGGCATCCCTCACCCTTTTCACTGACTCACCGTGCCCCCTCCCAAATGGCACGGTTACAATGGGCACAGAGTGCTCTGAGCGAGGTCCCTGTGAGCTTCCAGCCCTGCTTCTCTATAGACCCAGCCTGAGTCCTGCGGGGCTCAGGCCGCTCTAAGCATGCAGCGGTGTTTTGCTTGGAAGACCTTCAAAATATACCATTCAGCCAAAGATACTATTATTTTTAGATGGGTTCCTACAGCCAGGTTCTTTCTGGTCCCATCCAACAATGGATTTAGACATGACACACTTTTTCCCGAAGCAAGAGATCCCGCAGGAAATAAGCGGGTTACCGAGCAGGAGTTTCTACACGTCAGTGCACACACGATGCTGCAGTCCAGGTCAGCCAACAAAAAACATGAGCAGAGAGGTGCAAGCATTAAGTCCTGCCCCGCCAGTGCCTTCTAGCCAGAAGAAAGCACTTTCTTCTGTTTGACTTTGGTGGTGCAGAACCCCCTCTTGAAGGAACACACGTCTGTTTTTCCAGGAATTGCGCAGATCTCCTATTTCAATGAATCCGGGGAAAATTACTCCCTTCACACATCAGTAAGCAGCCAGAGCACTCACCTAAGAAAAAGAAGGTGGGTACACAACGGTCCTTGGCTTTGAACCCAATCTTAGCATTGTAGCAGAAGGCAGCCTAACAGCTCTGGGGCTAGGCTGGGCAGCCTCAACCTTTCCTGCTAGAGCTGTGCCATCCCGCAAAACCCAAAGTTGTCTGAAGTGGACCACAGAGAGAACACAGGGAGATATGTGGCTCTCTAACCTGCTCGTCAGGCTACACCTGAGCCAGAGCCATCCTAGGTTCAGTCTTTCTTCCCAAGACTGTTTATGTATTTAAAGTGAAAAAAAAGTAAGTAGAGCATTTTGCTCGGTTTACTTGCTTTGAGAGTCAGCCAGCAACTAAGCAGTGTTTTTCAAGATCACAACTTTGTGCTTTGGTACCTAACTTTTGCTAGAATCCCAATTTGTCCTTTTTGACCATCCCCAAATCCTTCTCTAAGTGCTTAAATTACTGGCTTGATTTTTCACAGAGCCAGCTATCTAGCTCTTCCAACTTCATCTGATTTAGTTTTTTTTTTCAAGAGGAGAAAAATAAAACAAATTTTACGTTGGCTATTTCAAAATATTTTTTAGTTAGCTCTTCAAAAAAATAGGCATTTTCTGCCCATCCCTTGAAAATTGCTGAACATGAAATGTAAGAGGGGAAGAGATTTGATCCGGCTTTTCAGTTTTGTTCATATTACCATTCTCCATATTTAGCATAGGAGACTATTATCTCTGTCGCCTGTTGGCAACAGTATAAAGGCAGCCATATAGTAATTAACAAGTAATGCTGTGTGTAAAATTGCAGGATTTTCTAAATTTTTAAATTTAAAAACCAACTACTTCACTAGTAGGTACTTAGATCCTGATGTTACAGTACCATCCCCTCAAACAGCCTATCTGACCACTGAGGATTTTATTCTCATCATGCTTCTAAAAGAAGAATAAATAATTTCCACTGGAGGAAGAACTGGCTGACTGGGGCTAAGCCACATATCCACAGCTGAGCCAAAACCTGATATCACATCTTTTGACTGCAGGCTCGAACAACCACAACCATTACATCATTATTTGTGTGATTAAGCACTGCTATTCTACTAGAAAAATAAACATCTTGTCTATATCATGCTACAATGGTATCCAACCACCCACCACCTCTAGAGATGGATGAGTAAAATACAACTTTAAATTTCATCTACATAAATTAAATAAATTATATTCTGATAGTCAATGGTACAATGCAGGAGAATCACAAAAAGAAAAAAGAAAATCATAGCAGAGCTTTTCTACATTTAAAGAATTAAAAGCTTTTGAAACAAGTTGTTACTATTAAAAAATTGATTGCCAAAGGTGCAGCTGGACTTCCAAACACAGATAACCTAGAGAATCTCTGCCCCCAGGTGCTTCCCAGCGTAACTCTGAAACATCTCAGTGATGTGCCCAGAGGTTAGAAGTTTGTGATGGACTCAAGTACAAAACATAGAGTCCCTTCCAAGTCTTGCCATCACCCCGACCACCATACGCACACAGACAGTTACTTTGAGCAGATGGCTTTCCTTAGTGCTCTTGTGCAGTGTAATTGCATTTTGCATTCAACATTTTCAACATTTTGAGATGGCACTATTGTGGACTGTCTTGATAGATATATTTAAAACAGGTTGTAGGGTGTGAGCTCTTGAGACAGATCTGGTCATGTGTAACACGTTCGTTTTTAAAAGAAACAGGATACCCTGCCAGCAAACTTGTGGTCTTATGCAAAAGCACCAAATGGTGCGAACGGAGCGGGCAGCATGCAGCCAAGTTTTAAATGTTGGCTACTGTCATTAGTAAAACCAAAACACATCACTTTTACTGCTGGAGGCTACTAAGGGGAGGTCCACACCTACAAGCTACGGCAGTTTAACTAATATTAAAATGTTAAGCCAGCACAAATCCCTGTGTGGGCACTTTCATATGGATTTCAGGCAAGTTATATTGGTTACAGGTGCAAGCTAAGCCAGTAAGTCAGGTTTAAATAGGCTTAAATTTGACATACAGAGTAATATTTATTTAGCTAAATGAAATTTAAACAGCTTTTTAGCCAAGCCAAAGTAAATGTACATGTAGCATTTTCCCCATTAATTAAATGTGGGCTATTTTCCTCCTACTTAAGGACAATAAATAGAGCCACACACAAACAGTTCAACTTTGACACAGAGGCACCTCTATGGGTCTCACTTTATCCATAAACTTTCCAGAGGCCTGCACACAGGAGACTCATATTCTTTACAAGATTAGGATGTTCTTGGGGGTTTAAGTCAGACCTCCCCTCATCTCCCCCTCCTCCAAACCTACACAACACATCACATCACTGAATACATGCATCAAACAGCTTCCACCTGGCTGCTAGAGAAAGAGTGCTAAATGTGAGCAGCTAAACAGGGAAATCAAATCAGTAGCAGTACACACAAAAAGAAGCCAAGAAGAAATCAAGAGTCTCATGAGAAGATTTAAGGGTAACTTCCCTTGCTACACCTTTTTCCTTTATCCTGTCTTGTTCATGTCCAGGGCAAGCTCTTCAGGACAGAGTTCATCTGCTACCCTGTAGATGGAGTAGAGGCTCTGGCAATGAGGCCCTTTCTTGTGATTAGTCTCCACACCTATTAGTGTAATTACCATAATAAGAATCCCAGCTGGGACACATAACGGCTGCACCTTTGCCTACACAGGTGCAATCGAGACATCTGTTTGGGCTCAAGACAATCCAGGTCTTAGGTTGCCTAATGCCTAGTTCCTGAAGTTTTTTCTCTCCAAGCAGTTAAATATTTCTTCTAGGTTGTCAGTACCAGTTTATTTATTACAGTACACACAAGTACATTTTTAATGGAAAATGGACTCTGAGCAAGTGGCTTACGTGGTCAGGTTTCTCCAGCATCTGACAAGTGCCAAAGCTGTGCTAGGCAGGAAAGGGCAGGGATGCTGGGCTGTCAGGCAGCCTAATGCCACCGCTTCTGTCCCAGTCCGTGACCTCAACCATCACATGCAGCTGGCTGCAGGATGGCACATATGGCTTACCAATTATGTTTGTCATGTGGAGTAAGGACAGAGAACAAGGGAGAGATTGTGGCACTGCTCCATGAATGCAAGACACAAGCCTTGCTGGGGGCAGGAGAGGAATGAAAATGAAATATGAGAGTCTTGGGCTCATCCGATGTGACTCACCAGTACCCATTCACCTTTGCTACACACCTTTAGACAGTAGTTACACTATAAACCACAGTAATTGTCTGCACCCTTTTACTTTCATTCACTCTTTTTCTGGATCAAAGGGGAACTTTAAAAGGCACTAAGCAGAGTGGGATGCCTGTCTGAAAATGGGAGAGGACAGGGGGATGGTTAAGTGTACACTGCTGGTGGATGGCTAAAGCCAAACCTCATAGAATCATTAAGGTTGGAAGAGACCTCAAAGATCATCAAGTCCAACCGCATCACATTAACACCAGACACTGCACAAGGGATGTTAATGGCTCCACAGCTCTACAGACTCCATGGGATAAAGTTTCACCTACTCTATTTCATTCACCTACCCCAAATCAATGTAATCTCTGCAAATGTTAATTCATTGCCAATTGACATAAATATTTAATTACTGATTTAGGTATTGAGAAACAAAGAAGACAAACATTAAAACACCTTTCCTCCCACTTTCCCAGGCTCAGCTTCACTCCGGACACCTCTATTTCCCCCTTGTTATTGCTGCAGGTTGCAGCCAGTCCCTCTGGTGAGGCAACGAGCAGTGCAGGAGGTCAGGATCAGTACACAGCAGTTTTTCTCTGCTGCTCCTTCCCTCTCACTCCTGTCCTGTGCTCTGGCATGGGTCCTCTACGGGCCACAGTCCCTTCAGGGAAGTACCTGCTCCACCACAGAGCACCTTCTTGTCCTCTGACCTTGTTATTCCCTCTCTTCTTCCATCCTTTTCTCCATTCCCATGTTCTCTCTGTATTTCTCCCTCCACCTCAGCATTTTCAACCTTTTCTTGAATATGTTTTCAAAGAGGTGTGCCACCAACTTGGCTGATGGGCTCACCTGTGGCCTCCGACGGGTCCCTTGCAAAGACAGCTGGAAGCAGCTAAGTCCAACACAGGGCAGCCCCTGGCCGCCTTCCACAGAGGCCATGCCTGCAGCCCCCCTGCTGCCAAAACCTTGCTACTTACATCCAATATAGCCTCTGAGGGATGAGCATTTGTTGCCTTAGCACAAAAGTATGCAAGTTACAAGTTGACAAAATGTATTTCATTATGCTCTAACTTTCAGAGAAGTGCTCACTGAGCTAAATATTTACTTTCAGGTCATCACAGGTCACCCAATTAACACAGAAGGGTATAATAAACAATTTCAAGGCCTAGACATCTACTCTTCTATAGGAACAGAGGTTAAATGAATAGGACCATAGGTAAGAAACCAAGTGGATGTACGATCCACTCATATGCACTACCAAACTATTAGCTCAGAGCCATGTAATGCCTTGTAGAAGTTCATAAATCAGCACACGGGGTACAATACATGCTGACCTAACATAAAAGAGAAGCTTACAGAAATCATGAGGAATGCTAATGGACAGTCACACGACCAAATACTTTCAGTAATCAGAAAGTCACTTGATTAAGGCTTGAGCTGCTAAGACAGCATTATGTTTAGCATTCTTACCTCTTTCTGTGAAATGTAACCAAGATGATTTCTGAGATAACAGGAGAAAAACCTAAGTTTCCTCACTTATAACCCCCGTAAAATAATGGATAACTTGATAAGTGGATTTGTAAAAACAACAAAGGTTTTATTCTCAATTGCAATTCTAGCATTTTATGGAACTGGTTATCTACCATACTTTAGCTTTGTCCCATCCACTTCTATATTATTTTCCTCAATTTACTGTGTTGGCATTTGCTTCTATAACTGTACCTCTAGCTAATAATTGCAGTAAAATCTGAACATACATCCTCAAATTATTCCATGCATTATGATGATGACATCTTTCTTCCACTTTCCATGGGTCGAGATAGTACAATTGCCCAGAATGCATCAGGTTAAAAGGAAGAGCTAAAGGAAGACT
Organism: Cariama cristata; assembly: GCF_000690535.1. NCBI lineage: Eukaryota > Metazoa > Chordata > Aves > Cariamiformes > Cariamidae > Cariama > Cariama cristata. The sequence continues at coordinate 11,943 of NW_009624803.1, read as the reverse complement.
TTAGTTTGTCTTCAAAAACAGGAAAATTTTTTAGCCACACTTCTCAGTAGATTTGTCACAAAAATTGTTTTGCTATTCCCAGTAAAGCAAAAATAAAATTACAAATATCAGACATTTGATTAATGTGTATGATGCCAGGGGACGCAGCTCTTCTGAGAATCTGCCCTTCAAACATGGTAGAGATCTCCAACACCAAGGTACAACCCATTGGGAAAGGACAGCTAACGATAAAAAGAGTTCACATATTCTAACTCTTTTTTTTTTTTTTTCAGAAACCCAAGCAACACACTATCAATACCTCTTACAAGTTATACTACTGCCTGTAAACCTTCAGAGAAACTCTTGGCAATTACCTCTGCTATTCACAGACTGCGTACAGCTCTTTACAGTCTTTCAGGAATGTCTGCTTCGTTAACTTAGTCACATAGGTCAAGTCGGGGGAAAAACCACCTTATCAGCATATATTCTTGATTGGTTACACTGTTACATGCCTTTAATGAGTCTGGACCTGCCCAAGAAAAAACGTTTTTTCAATTATTTTACAAAACATATGGAGAAATAATCAACCCTTCAGTTCTGAAAGGCAAAGACCAAAATATTTTAATATTTCATTATTGTTTACCTTTGCCACCTATGTTTTCTTAAAGCCAAGCTAGAAAAATCACACTTATTTACTAATTAGAATATTAAGAAATCCTAGGCCCTATTTACCTAGACCTTCTGATATGTTCAGCTTGGAGATCTACATTTTCCTGCACACAGCTTATTTTGTCTCATTTTTAACTAAGCCAAAATTCTTCTGTAGTAGCATTGTCCTTGGGTAGTGTCTTTGCTGATGCTGTTAAATCTCCCAAGAGTTATGACAGTTTTAAGAGCCAGCACTGCTTTCAGTTTCACAGCACTTTTCAATCAATTTTAAGCCGAAGAGGAACCAGGAGAGCCTCTAACTTGTATTAAAATTCAGTAAGTTTGGTATCAAAGTTCTTGTGTGATGAACCTATGGCTTCCAAATCAATTTTCCCTTGGAAGAAGCTTTTTCACTCCATGTAATTGTGTAATTCCCAGCTATTTCCCACTGTAGACTAACTGCTCATGGTACAATACTTTCTAGGCCCATGCTGGCAGACAGCCACATTGCAAACATCTGTGCCACACATCATAATGATGTCACAGGAATGACAGACAAGTACGGAGCTTCTCAAGCATGTCAAGCTCTACAGACTCGTGCTGGTCACTCAAACAGTAGAGATTATAGCGAAGTGCCCCAAAAAGCAAAATGTTAAAACACATCCCCTCTTCCCTTTTCTGTCTCCGCAGCTACATTGTATCAAGAGAAGATAAAATTATTATCTGCAGTCACAGATACCAGTGAATGGAGACTTCAAGACCTCCTACCTACCTGCTAGCATTTCCAGCATCGATGACCATATCTCATTTCTCACTCTTTCTGGTTTCTGGTGTTCCCCAAGCTGAAGAACAACTGCAGTTACTTTACATCTAATAAAACCAAGGGTATCACCTTGTGAAGAGGGGAGGTTAAGCATGTGTTTATTTTTTCTTCTTTGGCCCTGTTATCCCATGCATTACCTCACATCTCTCCCCACAAATTCACAACCTATACCTATCCTGGTGTGAGGAGTGGCCTCCCCATGCAGTGACAGTCGTTTTGCTGCTAACCTTTCCGCCTGTGACTACAATCAAAACATGGGTTGACTTCAGAAATATCTCAACCACACATTTACAGCCTGGGAAGTACTTATCAGTGCAGTAAACTGAAGGCAGCAACTGGCAAAACAATAAAGGCAGGAAGAGGCTTTCAGAGACTTAAGTAATGGGAAGCTGAATGTCTGAGATGGAGCAAGACAGACTTAAAAGGACAGAGAGGCAGGACAGAACTTTGGCTCCTTTTGCTCATTTGGCTGCTATGGTGCATTTCTAATGGCATTATCCTACGTTTTCCCTTTGATGAATGTAGAAAATGGCTCACATGTAACTGCTATTTCCCCACAGATGTGCTAATAGGTGCCAGACAAGGAGAGAGACTGGACCAATTGCTAATGGCCAGTAACCCTTCTCACTCCCTGGTGCAGCTTCCTACTCATTTCAGAGCAGTCGCTCTTTAAAGAGAGAATGCGAATTAAAGTGGTACGCTAGAAAACACTGACAGACACACATGACAGTAGACAGACCTGCCATGTGATCCTAGGAACTCATGCAAATTGCAGTCTACTGCACACTCACATGAACCAGGGATGTCTGCCTTGTGCCGTGCTATGGGTTTGCATCTGCAAAAGTCACCGATGACTCACAACTCACAGGCAAGCAGGCAAGCAAAAAAGTTGGTAGAGTAAAAACACGGTCTGGAGGTCAGGAGAGGTCCAGTATCTTTCTTTGTAAAATTCTGTCAGCAGATGCTGGACGTCAAAATACATAAGGAGTTCCTCACATCTAGCTATTTTCTATGAGTTTTCCCTTGGGAAGATGGGTGAAACAATGGCAGCTGCAGATGTCGTAATGTTGCAAAGAGTATTTTAAACACAGGCATACAGTGGGTTTTAAGCCAGTTAAAATAGTACACCTCCAACAGAGAAGAGCAGGGAAGAGACTATTTGCTCCTTCCAGTGTGTCTGACTAGATTTTGTAATTTTTTTTTAGAGGTAACAAAGCAGCCGTCAGATAGCTGACTAAAGCGGTCTACTAAGAAACACACACTGGTTAGTACGACCGTATGAAGACACACAGCAAACCTCTAAAACTGTTTACGATACAAGAAGAAGTCTACAGAGTACAGGATACAAGACCAGCGTCACCACAGTTGATTCCTATATCCAAGCTTTTGGAACAGAGTGAGTTTTATTAATAACCACGTACCTTCCTAAAAACAAGACAGTTCGCAGGCAACAAGTTAAATGCTGCCTTTAAAAAGAGAGTCATGGCGACACACAAATTTATCATCAAAGGACTTGAAACACAAACACAAGGTCATCTGAAGAAGGTGCTACATATAAAAATACACAGAACAGCAAGACATTAGGAAAAGGGGAAAGAGCAGTGTAAGGAAAAATCTGTCTCAAAGAAAAAAAAGAGGAAAAGCATCTTACATCTCCTGCCTTAATAAGTAATACATTAAACAAGTAACTTTGATCTTTAGTTTGCTAATATTATTTTGGTAGTTAAATATTTATTGTATGAAAGAATATTTAACACAGGATTGCAGCTACACAAATATCCCAATTCCGCAACCACAGAACACATTGCTACAACCGGACTTCAGAGAAACAAACCTTACCAAAACCCATTGCCTAAGTTTGCAATGCTCTTGTCTTAAGATACAACACTGTAATTCTCTAAAGCTCATGTATTGGTAGTGCAACCTGTATTTTCCGCCTAAAAAAGATCTGTAGAAAAATCCCAAAATGCATACTTTGCAGAGATGCTATGCCAAATATTTACCATTATTTGAAAAGTAACAAGAGCAATTGCTGTAGCTGTAACAGTTGAGAATCACATACTTCACCAAGTATCTTTCTGGCTGTGTGGATAAAATCCCTTCAGTTAATTGGTAGCACAACGCCTTTGCAGTGGTGGGTTCAAGCTATCCCAAATACCTGTCGTCCTCACAAGTAACTTGGAAGACACTTATTAACTTCATCCGAGCTTGTTTGCTTTGTATTTATAGAGCAAACTCAAAACCATTTCCTCCTTAGCATATATTTATCAAATTTAAAGAGCTTATCAGAATTTCTTGAAGGGTCTGCTTAACTCCAATAATGATTTAAAAAGATGTATATATATAACCTGTGGCTATGCGGTAAAGTTAATATGAAGTGAATAAAGTGGTCAAGTAAGAAGAGAAAATTAAAGGGTGGGAGGTGTTAGGAAGACCTTGATTTAGAAGCTGAGACAGAGGCTTAGGGACTTGTTTTCCCTCCCCCAGTATTCAGCATTGAAAGACTGACTGCTATTGCAGTCAGATTTTCAAAACAGCTCACTCCTTTCAACCTTACTTGCAGAAATGAATTAGATTTCTATAAGCACTAATATACTAGATAACTGTGCCCGAGTCAGAATTTACACCAATTTCTGAATCAATATAGTTAAATCAGTGCAAGAACTCCAAAAGGAGCAGATTTTGAAACACAGACATGAAGCAAATTGCAAAAGAGCCTTTACTTAAGATATATTAATCTGAAAACCACCTCTCTTATCTTGGTTCCGCAATGTGAGCTGAGAACTAGATCCAAAAAAAGAATGAAGTGCCCAAATCCTGGCTCCCTTTACTTCCAGGGCCTGACTCCAGGGGATTGATTCTCAGCCTGGTCTCTCATTTCTCACCTCCTCACCCCAGAAGGCGACTGCCTGGAGCTTTTAACCTCTTTCTGCATTTTCAGTATTAAAGTCCCCAAATGCCTAACGGTGGGCTTCCAGAAGTCTATCAGCGTCAGCAACACCAACCAGCTCCCAGCTAAGGTCAGTCCTAAATCCTTTTGGGATCTGTACACCAGAAACTCTTCTGCCTTGCCTGTGGTAAGCATCCTCTGGTCACACCTAGCACATCACTTCCATACCAGATAGGTGCAGCCATGATGCTCAAGCTCTTCATCCAAGACCTCTGAACACTCCTTAAAGCTGTGAGAGATACAGGGTCACTTCTTCCCATTAGTGGAAGGATTGTAAATCTCCCTCTGTCTTGGCTGAGACTACAGAGTAGATTTATCAGCCCCAAAACATCAATGAAATTCCGTATTAAATAAAATAACGGAGTTTCTTTCGGCTGCAGAGAGAAAGCAGGCAAGAGCATGACTGTATAATTTAAGGTGAAGAGCACTCACTCAAGAGGAAAGGAAAAAAAAGTGAATTCTAGTTCCTGTCCCAATGCCTAGTTAAGATAAAAATATACGGACAGTCATTAGGGCAGGGCCTGGAAACCAAGAGTTTTAGGAAGGGTGGCAGCTGTTCCAGGAAGTATGTGTTCATGAATTCGGTAAAGCAGAGCATGAGTAAGCAAGCTAAAGTAGGCAAGACATCTTTAGCGGAGGAGATTATTATTAGTCTTTTAAGGAAGCTATTTCATGAACAGTGTGATAAGGCTGGAATGTCATGGCTATTCTGATTCCGATGACAAGAATCACTATATATCCAGTCAGTAAGTTGACTCAAGCCCTAGTCCAGCAAAGATTTTCTGAAGTAATTTGCCCCACTGGCAATCAATTACGTATTTGCGTAAACTGTTTTTTCTACTTCCCACTAGCAACACCAGAAATTCCCAATCAAGCTCTGGGTTCAAACATTGAGTTGCTGCAAAACAAACAGAACTCACCAATGCATGCTACATGAATCAGCACCAAGATTATGGATTCAGTGGTCCTAAGTGATTTATGGATTAAGAATGGAAGCCTATCTGTAATAATGCTATTTCAGATTAAGGAAATTCAATTTGGTGGGACCAGAGTTTAAGATGGAGAAATGTTATGCCTTTTTAAAGGATACAAAAAAGCATACAGCATCATGACAAAGAATATAAGCAATCTTGGGTCACGTGCCAAAGGCAGCCTCATGAATATGTTTAGCAAGCATGTAAATATACTCACGATAAAGTCACGTTCAATCTGTTTGACCATATCATGTATGATTTACTGAAATACTAGCCTCTAAGACTGATTTCTACATTGAAAACCATCAATCTGCTTCTGGAATGGGGAGCAAAATATGCTCCAAAAGGAATGGAAAAGCCTTGTTCAACTTGGAGATCCTGTTCCTGCACAGACTTCCCACACTCCAGACTCTCTCACACAAGCACACCACTACTCTGAGCCGAACATCGGTTTCCATAGCAGGGGCTGAAAAGAGAGGCAGTTTTAACAGTAGCAGAAGTTGTATATGATGGAAATGCATTGATACACAGAACACATAATATCAATATATATTAGTTACTGGTATATTAAGCTTGGCATGACTTTTGTGGTAGTCCGATGCAGATATACTGCTTAAATTTTTGTTAATTTAAGACGATACGGTTATTTTCTGTTTGCAGGAACTAAATATATGAAGTATCTGACCAAGAATAGCTCAGGTTTCACTAACCTTGCACAGACTATTATGCCTGGCAGGTTTTTGAGATGCTGAAGCCTTCTCCCCTTGCCTGAGAAACTCCAGATCATTAATAAAGAGAATATGCATAAATCACAGGTGGGAGAATACAGTGTAGAGAGAGTCAAACCATGTCACCTATTTGAATGTGGTCAGAGGACACTGCAGCAAGAGGAGCAGTTATTCAGAGAAGTGAGACAGCAGACGGCCACCAAAACAACCGGAGTAATTCTCAGGGGTAATTGTATTTTCTGCTGAGCTGTAAACAACAGTCGTGTGGGTATTTCCACACACCCACACTTTGACCCTGACCCCCATACAGACTTAGAGGTAATCTGAACTTTCTGATGCGACCACTCATGAGTTCAGCTCAGCAAATACCTACGCATTTGCAGGATTAGTCTTTGTATCTGAACCGGACTCAACAAGTCTGTTTTGTTAATACCGACAGTGCTTGTAGCTGACATTCTTTTACTTTCATTACAAGAGAAAAGTTCTCCCCTGTCCCAACACCTCTAATCCGGTGGTCAGGTGGTTTTTAGATTTGTTATACCAATAAGCAAACTTATTAATGAAAAAGTACTACTGCACTGGCTATTCACATCAAATAGAAAAAATGCAGAGAAAATCAATGAACAGCAAAAATCAGAAGACCTGAGAATTTGTTTCAGCTTTTTTGTTCAAACAGTTGGGTATAAGACGTTGCCATTACTGACTTAAAACAAAGGACCAATGTGAAAACATCTCTCAAATTTAGTGGTGAAAAGTGATTATACCACAAATATGTGAATGGAAAACATCCTGTGCAAATTGTTTAGAGTACCTGTACAAATGTTCTGTAGCCAGGCCCGGACAGCTTAGGAAAAAAAAAGAAAACCACACAAGTACCCCTTCAGCATTTTTAAAAGCAGTTTCCTCTCTTTATTCGGGAACATCCTGGGAGTAGCTCCTCTGTGTTTTCAACTAGAGAGAGGGACTGGCAAAACTGCAGATACTGTTCCGCAGGACATTTTGCTGTAGAGCAGAAATATGCCCATTCAGAGAACTGTATGGCTGCCCTGAGCATTTTCTCAGAGTAAAGGAAAAAAATGAAACAGAAACCTCATAAGGCTCTCAGTGATTGGAGTATGCACTGAGCTTCTACAGAGGGACAGCAATGGTCACACTATTACCAAATCTCCTCTACTATGTAATAAAAAAAAATTCTGGGATGAACAATTTCTGTTAAGTATTGGACTTTCTGGAGATGCATCACTGGGAAATGCAAGGGCTGTGCACTTCCCCAAACAAAGCATGCTGAAATTTAATTAATGTACTTCATGCCTCTGCAGATCTGCCTTGACTTACATGAACATATTGGGGGGGGTGGGTATATTAAAAAAACTGAGCATGTGCTTTTGTGAGATCAGGAGATTATAAAATAATATAAAAGAGTAGTGGTACAGGGGTTGTGTCTTCTGCTCAAGTGCAAAATCAGCGTGTGCCCCAGTGGTGTTCCACGACTGGTGCTGCAGTAACACATATTGCAGTTGGAATTCATCAGAAAAGTCATAAAGTGAGGACAGCCTGAAGACTGCAATACTCTCGTTTCTCAAAGTACACTGTCTGTGTTTAAGAGTAAGTATCCCTACCAAACTGGGCCGGTGATAAGGACTGAAACAACTACACCCTTGAGAATCTTATAATGTTGATCAAATTTTCTTTATTTTCTGGATTTAAAAGTCTAGTCATGGGTTTTGAATTTCATTCAAAATCAGACACAGTAATGACAGCTAGAAGCTGCAAATAAAGCAGGGTTGTTTACCTTAAACTGTGCAGTGATGAGTTACTCCCCTTTATTGTAAATGACCTTAATAATCAGTAGTATAGAGGCATAAAACTGAGGTCTTCCACCACATTTCTTTAAGACAATTCAGTGACCACTGTGACAACGTGTTTTCAGGCATTATTACCTGAAGCCGAGCTCAGCAGTCCACTTTTATCTAATGTTTACTATGCAATCATCACTAGTTCCCTTTTATACTACACTTCATTCCCAGGGACACCCGAGAATAAGATCAGTTGCACAAAAGGCACATATAGCTGGCTCATAATCCAACTGATGCAGAACCATATGGCTTTACATCAGTCTTCTGCCCCAACCGTGACACAGTGGTTGTGCCAGAGATTGGGAAGAAGATGGTACAGCAGGAACGGTCTGAGCTCCTATCTATTTTCTGGTGGATTTGGGGTTTAATTTAGGTTCAAAGCATGGTCCTTCAACAGTCCCTTTTCATGTGATTGGGTAGTTTGCTTAACAGAGAATGAATATTCATCACAAATATAAAATACAGTGTCTGGAAACAAGCACACCGTCGCATAGTCTTACCCAACATGAAGTCCTACAATTCTGAAGAAAAAGTTAGTTATTCTGGGATCAGAATAAAAAAAATAAATGACAGCAGACCAGTTATTCTCCCTGCCCCACAAGGGATGGAGATCTGGACACATCTGAGGGGCCCCACTACAGCCAAGGTTCCGGGAGGACCAGGGGCTCCTGAGCACAAAGCCAGGCACCTCAGGGCCCCGTAGACCTGCTGCATCCATGGAGTCACACGCCATTTGCGTGGGAGGGCTGCAGCGTAACCACAGCCTGAGAGTACTTCAGCCCTTGGTTCAAAGGCAGTCTACCCTCGGAGAGGCGAACAGGCAGGAAGCCAGGCAGACTTCTGGTTTTGTGAACAATTGAAACTGATTGACATTTTCCTATAAAATTTCCAGTTAACCGGCAAAGCCATAAACTATGGTTTAAAAGAGAAATAAAAGTCTTCAGGGAGAAATAAAGTTTCTCTTTCTTACATGAGAAGTTTTTGAATAAGGATTATTCTTTAAAGGATGAACCGCATGATTCACTAAACCTGCCAATGTTTACCCTTGGTCCTGTTCTGAAATTCAGGCTTTTTGACTTGATATACACCTTCCCCAAGAGGACTCCCCTGCTCTCTACCTCTGCCCCTCTTTAACGTTCCCCAAAGCACCTGGCATCCCTCAGTCTCATCACATATCAAGCTCCATCATTTGTTCCCATTCCTCCTAAGTCTTCCTCCAAAAAACCTAATCCATGTCTACGTAAATAATTGATCAAAAGTTCCTTTATATATATGCTTTACTCCATTTCTTGTGTTTTAAAGCAAAACTTCAGACCGTAACAGTCAAAAATGATCAGATGGGGAAATCAATCATTCATGAAGCAAAAACATAAAAAATGCAAGTATCCAAAAATAAATTGAATTAAAAACTTGGAGATATTTAGGAGACTCGCTGCATGTTTTTAGGGAGGATTTTTTTCGATCTTCACAATCTAATTATGCATCCTTATCCAGAACGACTCAATTACATCTTAATCAGTGCATCTTCACTGTCTTCCTGTATTTCTCTGCTTCTCCCTTTTTCTTTCCAAAAAATCTCTCCATTCACCCCCAAAAAGTAACCAGTCACAAGCAACTTTCTTCAGATTGATCACACTATTTTGAGGGGGTATGTCTGTCAATTCCTTACACGAATACTTTTAAGACAAATACTGAAATTGCTCTATGCTCAAGTTGCATCATTACCTATTGGCTAGCTCTACAGAGAAAGGAAAATACGTTCATCATCATAAACAACATCTTCACTCCATCATCTGAGTAAATAAGCACCATTTCCCCCCTGGGCTAGCAAGAGGACAAAACACTGTACCTGTCTTGTTCCTGCAAGAGTAAAACCAATGCTATTGTTAATCACAGGTCAGAAAAATATAGGCATTCTGAGCATGAATGACTGCTTATCAATGAAGTGACAAAAATACACCTCACCCGTAAGTGTTTTTACGAAAGGGCTAGGATGAAAATAGGAAAGCAGTGGCAGTTTAGGAAAAAAAAAAAACCAAACAACAAAACCAGGGAAAATCACTTACTGTACTTGGTTCTGCAGAGGTATTCAACACAAACATCACCCTTCCTTGTCCAGCTGCCAAGTGCTAAAGCATGAAATGAGCAGCTGTTTCCTTCAGGCTGGGGCTGTGTGTCTTAACTAGTCACATGCCCCTCCTGATAAATCTCGCTGCCGTGCCAGGAGGTCAGAATCTGAAGATCATTATTCTCCTTATTAGAAAATCCTTTTCATAACAGCAGCCTTTGCTAAAGCATTTGACTGGAACGCGGCGCTATGTGCTCCATAACTTCTTTTTTTTTTTTTTTTTAATGACTAACACCAAACAGTAGATAAGCCTTAATCGGCAGTAGGGGCAGCACAAATGGAAAGTTAAACAATCCCTGTTGATTGCTTCAGGTTTGTTTCTGACTTCACAATTTACTGTGTTTAAATTTAGGAATTTAAATCATCAGGAACAGGACAATTTAAAACACTGGGGCATTCATAGCATCTTTAAGACCAGGCCACTCCACAGATCATGCAAAATAGGTGAACAATCCCACTTTTGGGGCTTAGTTGTACCTAAGGGGCAATATCACTACCTTTTGTGTTTGGATAGTAGTGATGAGTGCCTTATTAACACTGGAGATCATTTTAATTTTGGTACCTAGCATTTTTACAGCATGGATTATGAGGCTGCATTGTGCCAGATATTGTCTAGTCAGACTGTGATAGCCCTTTTGAGGTGGGGACTATCGCTCTAAACAGAGAGAGCAAAACGGGAAACAAAAGCATCCTTATCCCCAAGTTCCCAGATGTAGGACAAATGAAGGGGAAACACTGAAGTCAAGAAACAAACAGATTCTGATGGAATTTTCCAGGGTGACATGCAGCCATATGTTATTGAAAGTTAACCAAGACCCTGTGCCTAATTCCCTTTAGTTTGGTCATATATTTAAAGATATTTAGGTATTTAAGGACAAAGGCATACTGTCAATGGGATTTTGAGGGTGAGACGCAAACCATCATTTTCTGAAACGCTTAATTCCCATCCCATTCATAGGATATACTGTGCTGAAAGTCCGGCGGTACTTTAAATTGAAAAGACTGACAGGACACAGGCGATTGCCATACCTCAGTACAGGGTGTGGTAATGGTATTTTGTTGTTTGCTTAGCAATCCAGATCTTGCAAGAGCGCACAGTCTCACTGGATTATAAAGGGCATTATAGGGCATTTTTCTGAAATACAAGCTGCACCAATAGTTAGTACTGCAACTGAGATTTGAACAAATTCAAGGAATTACTCAGAGTCAGATACGTGCCTGTTGCAAAAATCGTTAAATTGTAATAGCATATCTAGCTGGCACATTTATCAGAAGCCGATAAAAGCCTGCAGATCACTGAAGATGAAGTGTACTCAGCCTGTTAGAGGACCTCACCGGCAGTCCGGGCGGTGAAGGTGTCCCCCGAGCACCCGCGGCCCGAGCCCCAGTGAGGGGCTTCCCGCCAACGCCTGGAACCCCGACCTTTCCCTGGTGACACGGCAAGCTTTGGTACCTTGTTTGCCCTCGTCTGCCTCTGCACCCACACCCTGGCAACGTACTTAAACAAGCAATAAGAGAGCAGGAAGCATCAGTTGAAAGTCTCTTCAGTTTACGGCCGGGGAGGCTCGCTCCCGGTTTCCCCCCTGAGAGGACGAGCCCGGCGCGAAATCCT
>NW_009624803.1:0-214 GCF_000690535.1 Cariama cristata | reverse complement strand
GGGCCGGGGGGGGGGTGGCGCCGCTGGCTCGCCCCCCGCCGGCCGTTAGGACCGTTAGGGGACCCTCACAGCGGGCACCGCGACGCCCTCAGGGACGGCATTTCTGTAAGAGAATCCGCCCTTTGGGTCGCGCGTTTCAAAGGGCAAAAGCGCAGAAGGCGCGAAACGGGGCACTCGTGGCCGGCGGTGAGCCCGAGAGGTGCTGCGGGGCGGC
>NW_009624802.1:0-747 GCF_000690535.1 Cariama cristata | reverse complement strand
CTGGAAATATTCAAAACCCGCCTGGATGCTTTCCTGTGCCGCTTGCTGTAGGTGAACCTGCTTTGGCAGGGGGACTGACCTGGATGATCTCCAGAGGTCCCTTCCAACCCCAACCATTCTGTGATCCTGTGATTCCCAGCATCTTCTGGGCAAGGCGACTGTGACACTGTAGTTAAAATAAACACAGATGGTGGGGCAGAAATCTTGTTGATTTCACATCTCTTGACAGTTTCATCTGCCTTCATTCAGAAAATGTCATTTCTACAGTTCTGGACTCTACTTTTTGTGTTTGTCCCTGATAGTCTTACACATTTTGTTTTTAAAATCAGTTTTCCTCAAAGTGTTTTTTGTATAAGGAGTTAGAGTAGGTGTGGGGTTGAGTTTGGAGGTTTGGTTTTGTTTTGGTTTTAAACTTAAATGAAGGAGAATGGGCTTGCCTTGAGGGAAAATAAAAACCATAAAACTAGTCATGATTGAAAGATAAGGTAAGTGTAAGGGAAGAATAGACCTTAACAGTGTCAGATAAGTATAATCCATGTAGGATTATACACATTACATGTGCCATCCCTCCAGGTGTCTTGCCTACTATTTGATAGTGTTCTCAGATGAAAATTGCTAGTGCCCTCACAAAGAGAGAAAACAGGAGCTAGAGAAAACTGAAATCTTATTTACTAATAGCTATACTGTTCATTGAGAGAGACACGCTGGAACTAAAAAGGGAACAGTTGAACATATTTAGCAAAATGA
>NW_009624801.1:60261-74603 GCF_000690535.1 Cariama cristata | reverse complement strand
CCATTACTGAGTGGACCGTGACAGGTGCTATGGGGGAGATTCAGTTCACTTGAATCCTACCTGGGTGTATAGACTACTTCTCCAAAAAAGTCCAGAACATCTAGTTTCCACCATCGGATCTTCCTTCAGTTGATTTGATGAGTCAATGGTTTGGTTGCACTTGAGTGATGCCTATCGTATTGGGTTTAAAAAGACAAGCGGGGCCAGGCTGCTACCCAAATTTTGCTGCAAGTGTGCTCATCAGTTACATAGGAGCTTGGGTGAAGTGAAGTCCGAATCCTCACATCCTGTTCTAGCACTTACTTTAGGAAGGTCACTTGGCTTGTCCCTAGGTACTTTTGGTACTCTGGGGGAAAAGAAAGCCTTACTCTGGGCCGGATAACCCAGGATAGCTAACGAGGGAAAATTGAGAATTGAGACTAGCAGCCTGTGCTTCATTTCAGACTTCTCTTCAGGTTTAACTCCAGTTGTTAATTTGATCAGACATCATTCTGATCATAGGATCATATTTAACCTGACTTAGCTACATGTTTTGTTTTGAGTGTAGAGATACACTGCACTTGAGTGTAGCCATCTGTAAAATAGGTATAAAAGAATACGTAACTTCAAGGGAAATGTTTCGCAATGATTAATTTACTCATGCAAGAAAAGTATTTGGAGAATTTGATGGAAGATACTAAAATATCATTAAAACCCATTCTCTTAAATGTGATTTTTTTTTATTACCTTTTTGTTTCTTTTCTTCAAATTTAAGCTATACACATATATTTTTTTAGGTCCATAATAGGCAGTCACTGCTGAGACAACTGGTAAGAGATAATCAGTAGACCTGAACAGTTGGGATGATTGTCTGATTAATCAAAACTGGTTTCAGGTACTTCATTAGGGGTTTAATAGCAAATAGCATCAAGGAATTAATTAGAAAAACCTGCAGATATTGGAAATCTTGTCCTGAAACACTTGTACCCTGTGCACATGCAATCCTTCTGATCACACACCAAGAGGAAGCACAGGCTGTTGTGCTCTATTTGTGGCTACGAGGAAGCTCAACCCGCGTCATTTAGGAACTGGTGGATCCCAAACTGCCAGTGTTGCAAAGGATTACACAGAGTAAGGAGGAGTCACGCCCAGCCATGATTTAATGTAAATATTGAGGTGACGAATAGCAGTGTGGTCATGGTCGTGGATCTCGGAGCGGTTCTGGACATTACCATCACATTTTCTTTTCTGTGGAGTGGAGTGATCTTTTCAATACCAGAGAGACTTACTCTCAGTGCTAGCAGTAAGATTTTTGTTAACCTCATTACTGCTGCTTCTGCTATTGTGGTAGTAACAGGTAATGGAGACAAAGGTAGGCAGAGCGAAGTAAGGCAGCCTGCAAGCCCTTTTTTAACTGCTAAAAAGGAAAAAGATGATAATTCATTCCTGAACAGAGGCCCAAACTAATTTGGGGTATCTTGTATGTGCTTATTTTATTTACTAGAAACTCATTTTACTCCTTAATATAGTCACAGAGATCTGCATGAATACAAAGATAAAGCAAGGTCTTTAAAACCAGGATAAGGCACTTAGGGTTCGCACCCCCTTAATCCCAGAAATAATGGGGTCTTGTAATTATTCGTCACAACACTGAGGTTTTGCATTGCCCATTCTTAGTGCAGGTATGAGCATTTATTATTATAAACATATATTTTAAGAACAATAAGGAAGTGATGAATTGGGCACTTGCAGTTTTCTTGACAGCAAGGTGAAATGGTAGCTGCGGTGACCAGGGGATGTCCTGGTTCCTCCTTGCAGAAAGGTATTCAGCGCACGTAATAATTATTCATCCATCTCGTTCACACTAAAGGCATCGGCAATGCAATTTTAGCCTGATAATCAAGACCATATGACAAAAACCAAGGCCATTAGGGACCAATTTCAAGTATTCTCTGCAAGACAATGATTTTCCAACTGCACTTACATATGCTGAATAGTTACTTCTGCACGACCGCACCTGCTCTCATTTATGTAACCCTCCATCCTCTCCCCTTTTTTCTAGCCCTTCTTTTCTTGTAATGCAAAGAAGGAAAGTTTCAAAGGATTGCTGGATTCTTCCTAGAAACAGATTTGATTTATTTATATTTCTGTCCAGCCACATGCTGTGAGCAAATAAGAATCTGGCAAATGTAAAAGTTAGTTTGTGCTAATATCAGATCAAATTCTACCCTCAACAGACTTTGTGGGGCTGCATTAATGGAAATGAGAGCAGGATTTGGCCCAACACTTCCTATACATATTCAAATTAAATGAATATTTTGGACAATCTCTTCCTCCCTCTACATAGACATGCATAATTCTGTCTCAGATTCTAATCTCAGTTACATCGGTGACTTCATGTGAGTTTTTTTTCTGGGTTTACGCTAGTGCTGCACATCTGAATGAGATGCAACAGGACTATTTGTTCGAGTAAAACAAGCAGGATATGGCCCTTGGTCTTTGAGTCGTCTGCTCTACTGTAATAATTTTGTCCCTTAATTACTTTCTGCTTATTTCTGACTGTACCATTTCAGTATTGGTGACATAATAATGTTGCCTTTGAAAAGACTGTGATGTCACTGTAAATCAGAGTCCCATAAGGTTAAAGTCTTCAGTTGCCAGAGTAGAAAAAATGCCAAAATTATTTTAAAATTATACACAGTATAACTCAAAGACTCTAGCATCTTTTAATTTTTATGTTCCTAAGGAAATGAATGCACCTTCAAGCTTTTTCAGATATAATTCAAATATTAAAAGCAATAATAAGCTCCATTATTAATGATGCAACAACCTCTTCTGGCAGAAGAACAGAACCTATAAAATTAGTGAGTAAGAAGTAAAAAAGACAAGACTGTATCAGGAAATGACCCTGTAATAACACATCCTCGATCCTTGTCCCGTAAACCTTTATTTGCATGAGTGATCCTGTCTCACACAAGAAGTGCTATGGACTTCAATGGGCAATTCGTACAAGTGAAAATTATTCATGAATTTGAATAAGAGAGTATAGGATCAGCTTCTAGCCTTCTCTTCTCTGTCAGTGATCAATCTTCTTGCTACAACCTCCACCCCTGCTTCAGATTTAAAAATTAAAAAAAAAGAATCATATGAAAACTGAAATAGAGTTGGATTTCTCAAAGTGAAGATTTGGTGTACTAACTCATTATTAGAATGAGAAGAAATACTCCTGGATCATGTCCTTGCTCATATGTATGCTAGAGCTGTTTTTTAGTTGTATCCTATAATAATTTAGGGCAATGACATCAGAAAGATCAATGCAGCTGCATCCTAGTATTGAATTAATCTCACAGTACTATTGGTGTCTTCTGGAAACTACAGTACTGAATCCAAAGAAGGAGAATCTTGGCTTGCTAGAAATACTCCTAATTTTTGAATGATATAATTGTCATGGTATCCAGTAAAAATGACTACTTGCTTTTTGAAATACTTAGCTACTGGCATGTCCTTCTTCTGTGCTGATCATGCATAATATCACCCGGGTCCAGGATCTTGCTAATACTCAGGAATAACGTCAGAGCTGAGAAGCAAAAGGAAATTCAAGAGAAGGAATGCTATTGCTATTTTTCACGCCCCGTATGAGTCCCCATAAACACACAAAAAATCCAGTCATGTCTCAAAGCATCAAAAACCAGAACATCCTGAGGATGATTTTGATAGGACAAGAGGAAGCGATCTCAAGTTGTGCCAGGGGAGGTTCAGCTTGGATATGAGGAAGATTTTCTTCACTGTAAGAGTTGTTAAGCATTGGAACGGGCTCCCCAGGGAGGTGGTGGACTCACCATCCCTGGAGGTGTTCAAAAAACGTTTAGATGTGGTGCTTCAAGACATGGTTTAGTGGGTTTAGTGGGCATGGTGGCATTCGGTAGAAGGTTGGACTTGATGATCTTTGAGGTCTCTTCCAACCATAATGATTCTATGATTAAGGATGAGATCTGGTTTTCCAAATTTCAAGGGCCTTACTGAAATGCTTAAAAGCCCTCTACCACCTGATTTTTTAGCCATGGCTTCAAAACAGAATTTACGTAGGTGGCTTTTTTGCAGTATGTTTCACAGACACAATTTTCTACCTCCCAGCAAATACTAATATTGCTTAAACTTCATTTAAATGTCTTAATTCAATTGAACCCAGAGGTCACTGACACCTCAGTAATTTCTATTTAAAACCATTCAGCCAAAAATAAACAAACAAAACCAAAACTGGAGCAGAATCTCCTCTGGAGATTATCCTCATTTTAAAAGAAATTACTCTGCCTGACTTTTTATAAGATAATTATTGCAATTGTTTTGCCTAATGAATATTGTTTGAGTATTATAATGCCATGCTATGCATCTTGAATGAGGAACAATTAACAGAGCTTTGTTCTCTTGACATCCCAGGACACAGCTGAAAGGAAAGCCTGGCCCTAAAGGTTTGATTTTTCTGACTAAACAATGTCTCAAACATAGAAGAGGTAGGATTCAAAGTCACTACTCGGAACAATCCAAACCAGGGACATACTGCTCATAGAGATCTTAGAGATGGATCTGATGGTTTCATTCCCTAACCACTCCTACCAATCCGAAAGACGCGGCAAATGAAAGCTTTCGCTTCTAAAGACTTTGGGGCTTGATCAGAGAACAAGAGTTTTACATATGTCATTCCCCAGCCTTCAGTGGCATTACTCAGGGTTTATATCAGTGTAAGCAAGAGGAGATCAATTTGTGATATTTCAGTTTTCGGTGAGGTAACAAAATAGATCTTTATCAGTTTCCATACAGACTGCTGGGACAAGGTTCTAATTTCAGTTACACCGACACATGCAGGAAGCAGTGCCCTTCTCTTGTACTTAAGGATGCACCTATAACAAACGGGAACATCTTACCTTATTCTTCCTATATCTCCATCCTTCAGAAACCTCTCTCCTGCTTATGGTTGGAGACAGCCATTTGACCAAGTTAGTAAAAAGGACATTTGAAGAATTGAGAGCAATCATGGCCAGAGACACCTACGTACCACTCTCAGTGAACCTGGTTCTTGGAGAGGATTTGAGCATCAAGAGGGAAGTAATCCATGGTACAAGGAAAACAGGAATTAAAGATCTTCCCAAATTATGGAAGAGAGCAATATATGGTGTTTCTCCAAGTCACACAATGTAAGGCGTTCCTGGAAGAGATAGGCTGTGTTGGAGCAACAGATCAAAACTGCCTGGGGACTGATCCTACCATACCCATGCCTATCTGCTCTAACAGATAGCAGCACCCATCACTGCCAGAATTGAGGAGGAAATCAGACCAGCTCTGTGAAAATCAAAATAACACCTTTCCACTGTAATCACCATCATTACATCTAAGAACGAGAGCATCCCTCAGCTACACCTCTAAAGCTAAAGCTCATTGCCAGGTCACTGGCATATGGCTGGGGGAACCATGCCACTTTCCAAGGGGAATGTTTATCTTCAGGTGTCCTATACTCGAAGGTGGAAATTCTCAGCCAGCAGCAGAGACAACGGTCTCTGCTGAAACACCTCCTCACAAATTGCACTGCTGGCTGTCCGTTAGTACTTTAAATCAAGAATAATGCAATCTTTGGTGAACATGTGGCCACAGACACGTATCTCACCTTAACAAAACTTATGACCACAGCACCTTTCAGATTTACTCTTCCTAGCCCAGAAAATAACAGAAAGCTAAGCTTGTCAGTTTGTCACCATTTTCCAGCTCTGTATTTGTAAAAGAAATAACATTGGCAGGGAAA
This sequence comes from Cariama cristata, assembly GCF_000690535.1. NCBI lineage: Eukaryota > Metazoa > Chordata > Aves > Cariamiformes > Cariamidae > Cariama > Cariama cristata. The sequence goes on along the minus strand of NW_009624801.1, from coordinate 68,830 downwards.
TAATACAAAAATGTATCACACACAAAGGCTGCAGGAAGATATAGTGTTCTTTTACATATTTGATATAGAGCCTAAATTAAGCTGCAGAAAAGGGGCCATGAATCTTCACAGCCTCATTATCAAGCCTCCCTAAACCTCAAATACAGGAAAATACATTTCATAAACAAAGACCCAATAGGATTTTAATAGTACAATGAATTTCACTGACGTTCACCACTAATCACATTTCAAAATATATTTTTAAAAACAAAGTTCATTCACACAAAACCAGATCTAGAAAAGAAGAGTAACATAAGCATATGTTATACCTACTGCGCTTACTTTAGTCCATTTTTGACTGAAATAATTTTTAATGCGGTCGGCTGTAATTCCATAGCAGTAAACATATACACTTTCCTTTGCCCCTCTTTTACTTTCTTGGGACACGGGCTCAGACTGTGACCCTGTTCATGTATACAAAATTTCTGTTTTCACAGTAAGCTGAGACATAAAAGCAGACCCAGTCTTCTCTCCCATCACTACACAACAAAACTATCTCCATGATTTTGCTTAGTGTTGTCCCTCTTCTCACCATCAGCCAGGTGCTGCCTTTCAGTTCTGATCACAATTCACTCATTATCCACAGCTGAGAAAACCAGAGCTCCTTTACTCTTTCATGCATCTCTTAACAGAGAAAGTTTTAAGTAATTTTAGAGATAGTTAAAGTATTTTTAAAAAGTGGGCATTTATTTTCATGTTTTGTACAATCTTAGGGATGGTGAGCTTATATGGTGTTTCTAAGATCTGGAAGGAGAGGTTTTTTTTGTTGGGATTTCTTCTTTTTTTTTTTTTTTTAGTTTTGATGTAACTGAAACTTGGACGGCCAGCCAGCCATGAAGGATGGGGTGCTTTGGAAAAAAACTAAAAACATGGGTGGGACACAAGTTTTGCCATATGCATGGTAACCCCAAACCAAAGAGCCTTTTCTCATATCATTTCAAAGACTGGGAATGTCATTATTGGGTCTTTATACAAAGCCTCAGTTGTGCCTCGCTAAAAGTACCTTTTCACTGCAATTCTTCCATCTGCTTGAATTGTTATACTGGCATCTGACATCAGAGCATCTAAGTGCTGTCAAAACTGGAATAAGCTCACCAGCTCATCTGACTAAACCCATCGAGGGCCTTCAGACAGTAATACCATTATTGACCTGGGTTGAATTCAAATGCATTTGGAGTGCTTGATATTTATCCAAATTATGCCCATTGAAAAATCCCTGGCAGAATACAGATAACATCAGATTAAAATGTATCATTATAATTACTTCAAAGAGATGTCTGGTATAGAAATAATTAGATTAGTAAATATTTTTAATTAAATTATGATTTTAAAATTGTGTTAAAACTACAACTTGCATCTACAGACATCGTAACAAAACTACAAATCCAAAGAATTCAGGGCTTGAATATGAGTATTTGCATTAATCTAATATAGTTATTATACCATTAACTTCAGTGATGTGATTCCAAATTTATACAAGCTTAATTAGAGCCAGATTCAAGATTCAGCAGATCAATACAAATCTTTCCATGGGCTGCAGTAGGCATGATAAGGCCCTGAAAAAAATACTGGAGTGCTAGTATCATCCTACCTCATAAGACTTCTCCCAGCTGACCTTTCTATCCCTAAAATAATGTTTCTGCTAAGAACTGTCATTCACCTAATAGCGAATATGTAAACACAGGTATGGAACCAAGCAGACGTGACAAAATAAAATTAAAAATAGGCATAAATTCTAATGCTTTTGGTCAGAAATATTAAAAGAATTTGAGAGAATCGCCTGAATTTTTTGTACTACTTCTGCCTTTCACTGAGACGTCATCATAAACTAGCTGTGTAATACACACAGGGAAAAAGCAAAAGTAAACAAAAGAAACTATGCCAGTAGTACTGGCTGGCATTTTTAAAACGACATATTTCTTGCTGATCCATTGAATGGATTCTTTCTGCTAATGTACAAAAAATAAGAGCGTGTTTTAGATACCATACTGCCTAAGTTTGTAATTTACATTTATAATCCTCTTTTCTTTAAACAGTTTGACACCTTGAACATAAAACTATGTTTTACAGATGCTCTCCTCTTTTAATTGAAATCACATCTCAGGTCGAGATCACCACTTTCCTTCTGCTTCTCTAACCTCTTCTTGCCTGAAGGCCTGTAACTTGTGAATTATTTAACAATCATATTTGCTGCCGAAAATTGATTTCTGAGAGAATCCATATTGATTGAGATATGTGAGACTAATGAGTTTGAGGTTAAGGTGTTTAGGTATCATTATCTCTGATAGTCCTGAACTAGAATCCTCATATTTTTGTGTCTCTTGTCAATACTCAGTTTTATTTTATCTCTCTGCTTCAAGCTGTGCTTATGTATTAAAATAAGGAGCTAGGATGAATAAACATTTTACACAGTGTCTGAAGCATCTATAGTAATCTCCCAGATGTGTCTTTCCTGTGAAATGCCCACTGCATGAAGGGGCCGCAAGCAAAACTTTGCCAAACTTTCATTTCACAGCTGGCAGCTAAACTAAGTAGCTGGTAGGAATCCATGGCTCCCACTTAAGCAAAAATTGTTTATAGAAGTTGAAGATCTGTCTCAATGGGTGAGAATTCTGCAAATGCCAGGGTGCTTACGCTGCAGCAGATAACTTCAAATTAGTTAGCTCAGACCTCAAGCTCTTGTCGGATTTCCATGGGATGGGGGGCAGAGCTCGGCAGAGCTGCAGCGAGTGCACACAGTGCCTTCCTCGGAGCTGCACGTCAGCATGTGCCACATGCACATCCATGGGGAATCCTCTTCTACAGCCCCCTTCTTTTCTCCACTTACACTCAAGGAGTGGCTGGTGAACCCCCGTTGCAGGTCTGCCATTGAGCATGCCACTCATCCTTCTGGTCCTGAGCCTTTTTTTGACACACTGAGATACAAGGAGACCGTGTGACGTGTACCTGCACAGCACCCTAGGAGCCTTACTGCTAAACTCCAGCCAACTTGCTGCCCTTACACACTGAAAATCACTTCCTCAGTGCCCTCTCTACTCACATGAGGAAGCGGTACTTTTTAACTGACTTATCCCCACAGCTAAATGGAAAACAAAAATAATCTACAGAAACAGGGCATTTCCATGACTTTCAACTATATATATATCACAAAAACCCACCCTGATATATAAGAATCTGACCTCAACTGCAGTGTCTCCAAAAAGCAAATCTCAGACAGCTTGAAGACCTCTAAGTTAATGGCTAAGTGTCTTCATTTCCCCTCAAAATGAGGTAAAAATTAACTTGCCATACTGTTGACCTGTGTCTTTATGATGACAGTATGTTGGGTTCCCAGAGTGTTCCCATTCAGTTCCCAAAAGCCTGTAGGTTTCTTATGTGAAGGACAATAATAATTAGCTCTGGTAAGTTAAGGCATATGTGGCCCACACATCTGGATTTCTGTGCCAAGTCCAAACCCCATGAGTCTGTGCAGAGACCTCAAAAAACTGCAGTAGGAATCCATTGGGTTTGGAAGGGACATGACTGGGATGCACTTGCCCTGGTGCTGGTCACTGCTTGATGAACATACGCTTGCATACCTGACTCAAAGACTCTATATTCCAGGCTTTATATTTTTGCAAATCACTCTTCTTCATCCCTGTAACCACTCTTGCTCTCAAAAAAAATCCAAAGCAAACAAACAACAACAAAACCATTCAGAGTATTTGACCTTAGAGTTAGACCCCTTTTTGGGGGGATGAAAAAAAAAAAAGACAGCTCTTTAAATGACCCAGCTGGAAAAGGATATTTTTGGTCAATGATCTATTTTTATTTCTGCTCTGCTGTTTCTCATGTAGCCTGATGACAAAGGCCTGTCCTTCAAAGCTAGTCTATGGTTTCTGAATTACCATTTTCAATTATTTTCTGTAGGTGAAGTCCACTATGCTTTTGTTATGAAGTTTGTTTTTGCTGGTGGAAGCTCTATTAGAGGAAGTGAAATACTTTCTAGCTTAGTTTTGCTTGTCATTTCACAAGGAGAGAAACACAATACACTTTTTCAAAGGTCCTTTTCAAAAAATTATCTAAAAGTTAAAATAAGAACTATGAATTGCATTACAGTATTTAAGACACGTGTTTAAACTGTTGACTACATCCATTTTAGTTAACAAATTTATTTTATGTCACTCTTAATCAGTAGTGGTATATTTTTGTTACTATTATTGATTTTGCAGCCATGCCAGTTAATGCTATTATCTTGGATAGTACATTCTGAACAGTAACCCTTACAGACATTTTAAATAAAAACAAACATCAATTGGGAACTCAAAATGAAATCAGATCACTTTATGAACCTGGAAGAACAACCTTCATACTATACCACATAGTCTTCTTTGAATGACCTATCTTTTTACCCAACTTTGGTGATACATTAAACAAGCTTGACAAACTACAGGGAAGGAGGGTATATACTTTTTTTTTAAATCAGATAAAACTGGCATACTGAATTCTCTAAATATTCCTTTTTAAGTGAGGAACTGAAAGTTCTCATGATAGATAAAGACTCTCAGATATCACGATGGGAAACATGATTTAAACTTGACGATGGGTATACAGGCTTCATCTATATTAAGATAAATTAGCTACACCTGGCCAAAACTCAAACATTATTTTTTTTTCTCATCAGAGTGAAACAATAGATAGATCCTCAGACTGAACTTTAGTTCATTGGAGAGATGTTTAATAACTGATATCATAATGTTAGACTTGTGGAAACTCAGGACTATGCAGGATCACATTTTTCTGGAGGGTGGGTATTGCTGCAGTTACCTACCTGCACTTTGATGCCATGCCATAAATCCCTACTTTTCCAGCTCCTCCAAACTGCTTTTTTCTGCACGCAGACTGCCTCTCCTGGTGGTAGAAAACACTTAGGCAGTAGTAAAATCCATCCGTTTCAGCTCAGGCCCCACAACTTGGAGGCGGTTTGCAAAGAATAAAACTAAAGCCACTAATAACAGAAATTTTGATACTAGGTTAGACAGTTTTCACCTGACTAGAAAATATCCAAACTGTATTTGTTACTCTGGCCACTTGGAAAGCTTACAACCATGAGCGATACCCTTTGAAAACCTCTGCTTTCACAGGTCAGCACCTTCAAGATATTATAATTTTAAGGTACTTGGGGCCCTAGATCGTAGAATCATTTGGCCTGGAAGGGATCTTTAGAGGTCATCTAGTCCAACCTCCCTGTGGTGAGCAGGGACATCTCCAACTAGATAATGTTGCTCAGAGCCCATCCAGCCTGAGCTTGAACACCTCCAGGGATGGGGCTTCCACCACCTCTCTGGGTAACCTGTTCCAGTGCTTCACCACCCTCATTGTAAAAAAATTTTTCCTTATGTCAAGTCTAAATCTATCCTCTTTTAGTCTAAAACCATTACCCCTTGTCCTGTCACAGCAGACCCTGCTAAAAAGTCTGTCCCCATCTCTCATATAGGCCCCCTTCAGGTATTGGAAGGCCGCAATGAGGTCACCTTGAAGCCTCCTCTTCTCCAGGCTGAACAACCCCAACTCTCTCAGCTTGTCTTCATAGGAGAGGTGCTCCAGCCCTCGGATCATTTTCGTTGCCCTCCTCTAGACCTTCTCCAACAGGTCCATGTCTCTCCTGTGCTGAGGGCTCCAGAGCTGGATGCAATGCTCCAGGTGGGGTCTCACCAGAGCAGAGTAGAGGGGCAGAATTACCTCCCTGACCTGCTGGCCACACTTCTCTTGACGCAGCCCAAATGTTAGAAGTCTATCAATTATGGGTTCAGTTAACAAGCTCACACACATGCCTTATCAGAAAAGGAAATTATCTCACCTGAATAAGGACTGGCAGAGCAATGGTAATTTTGTAGGTGAACCTGCTAGCTATCCAGACTCATTTTTAACTTAAGGAATTTTGGGTGTTTTTCTTAAAGAGCTGGCTGAGTTCAATTTAGCGTTTCTTTCTTCATTATTATTTCTCCTTTTTGACCAGAGAAAGAGGAAGAAAACAAAAAATTCTTGGTTTTTTATTTCTGCCTTAAATGCATGAGGTTTTGTTTTGTTTTTAATTAGCTTCTGGTCTCCTAGTCTCTTTCTTTCCCTAATATTAGTTTAATCATAGAGGAACACCATAGAGCAGATCACAGTTCAGTATTCTAGATTTACTAATTTTGTGTAAATATATATGTGTGTGTGTGTGTGTTTAGGACATCAAATTCTTTCTTACACAGAAATGATGCAAATCTGTAAATTAATTCAGGAGCCTTGCAAGATAGTCATGCTCTCATAAAGAGTCTTCCTTTCTCCTCAGGTCAGAATGAAGGTAACGTCCTGTGTTATAACACAAGGAACGAAGGATGGCTATTTTCTCAGTGCTCACTTCACAGTAGTATGGAACTAATTAATAGATGGGAAAGTGAAAGTAGGCAGTGTTATATGTGGAGCTAATTAAGATATGTGGCAGAAAAAACATGTGGACAGGCAATTTCTTGATTTTAAAGGTTTGTATAGCTAGACAGTTTTATTAGTCAACACTACGCTTTTTTTTTTGTCACTGGCTACAATTTTGCAAGATACAGACTCCTCAATTAATCTTTCAAAGACTGATTTTGATTTATCTCAGAGGGAGGTTGGGAAAAAAAACAAACAGATGTGTATTTTTAAAAAACCAACAGCTTGTTCCCTTTAGTTTCTGGTTACAAAATAAGTGCATTGATTTGATTTTTTTAAACATGTTTCTATATCCTCTCCATTTTATCTATTACTGAAGGAGGTGGGGAAGTGAATCTAAACGTCCGTTCCATTTAATTCCCCACAGATTCAAAATGCAAGGAAATTCTCACAAAGAAAAAGCATTGGTCTAAAAGACTTGTTCATCAGCACATAGGAAGTCTGTGGCAGGAGCCAAGAATAGAGCCCAGCTTTTCCAAGCTCCCATCCACTGCATTAATCAATAAGCACAACTGTAACAGAGCTTACCTACCTTGAAAGACTGGGCTCTGAGGAGACTTTCCTCAATGTTATGATAGCAAGTTCTCAGAGACTGTTATTTTCCCAGCCCAGCATCACTCGATTCAGCGTCTTTCCTTTTGTTCAAATAGAAATGGTCAGTTTTCCAAGAGAAAGCCTAGGAGATTTTAGTTTGTTGGTTTTTTTAAAGTGAAGGGGCATATCTCACATAAAAGCAATGTCAACGCTTTTAGAAATTTTGAAGCTAGTAAGTACTACAAATTTTGTTTAAAGGGGTGACAAATTTGGTGAGACAGACTCTTCAAGATCTAGAAAAAATGCTATTTGAATCCTTTCTTTACAAAAATAAATTCATGACCCAAATACTCTAGAAGCCTCTTAGATATCTCAGTTTGTACACTCATACGGTTACAAGTATTTCAAGACCTGTCCACATGCAATTTACTTCAATTCTGGTCTTGAAGTACCACCCTGCTCGTTTTCACATTCACGCTACCTGTGCTAAAACTAGTAAGTACTCCCACCCTCCTCCTCCTGGTACACGAACACACCGGAACCGACCAGCTTGTTGCACCGAATCCACAACAGGGCCGTCTCTTGTTACCAACACATGCCTAATTGCCACTATGGGCCAGTTCTGTCTGTCATCACCTCAGCTGCACCCTACCAAAAACATTCCCTCGTTGTTATCAGCCGCCCAGGTCTGCTCCGCAGCAGGAGCCCGGCCATGCTGCCTGGTGTGCTCTTCCCCTGCGGAGAGGGATGGATTTGGGCACAGGGATGCAAGGTAAAGGAGGGGGATGATCTTGGCTGCAGATGTTAAATAAACAATTTTTTCTTACAACAAACCCTGGCACCTGTTCTCACCATGTCATGGCCCGTGATGACTTACTGTCTACCAAGCATGACCAAGCGATTAGTGGAGCTGTGTCGGTGTATCTCAACAGTAATGGGGGCTCTCTTTCCATTTACCTTCTATTGAAATCTAAGCGCTCCATTGGCCTGTGCATTTTCAGCTTGATGAATTCATTATTCCCCACCTTTTTTTTCTTTCTTCTTTCTCAGGCCAGAGCTTTCCCAAAAAGCCAAGTGACTGTTTCTGTTTTTTCCCTCTCTATAAGGGTTATGGGGTTTTTTTTTCTCTCTTTCTAGGTAGATGTCAGAAAATGTCACACTGACTCATCTGTTTCAAACAGCATTTCAGTATACTTTTGGATCTATGTATATTAGACAACAAACAATCATGACACTTGGCTTATTTATTTATTTATGTGGAAAGGAAAACATGCAGTTGTCTAACATCCTTCAACTAATGATATCGGGGAAAATACACTTTCAAATTCAGAGGTAAGGAAAGCATTCAATTCATATTTCCCAGCAAACAAATGACACCACATAAATAAAATACAAAACTATTCAACTATCATTAAAAATGTGACAGTCATCCAAAGCAGGAAATTCAACAATGTTGCTGTTGCATTTTGTCTTTAAATATTTACATGGTATGGAGATAGGATTAGGCTACCCTAAGTTTGAGTTTTCTTGGAGATGTTCT
>NW_009624801.1:33742-60230 GCF_000690535.1 Cariama cristata | reverse complement strand
CTTTCCCTTCTCAAAGTCGTGCTTAGTCGAACAGAAGGGACTTTGGCCATTTGTCTGGCACTTCTAGATGTCCAGAGGCTTTTTTAGAGCAAAATAGGTCAAATACACTCAGGGTAGTTATTGTTATAAATACCATAAAGAAATAAAGGCATACTATATATGAACCAAAGCATAAACTGTTTTTACCAGGAATAGGTTTAGGAATGCCTCTGTGCTGTGGTCCAGTAGCCGGAGCAGCAAAGCAAGATCTGAACCTGGAGTCCAGTTCTACTTCTGTGACAGGTTTTACCTTTCTACCTCCACTTCCTCCATAAAACAAAGATAACCTTTTTACATCTGAAAATAAAACCATCATTATCTGTTTGAACTGTAGAAGAGCCTACAAAAGTCTCTTGGATGAGGGGCCTATTACACTAGATGCTGTACAAACACAGAACCACATGCTATTATAACGTGGGAGTGGCGTGCTATTAATAATACATTAGGACATTTTGAAACTATTAAGCAGCAGAGTTATTTTAAAATTCTTATTCATTTCCTCCATTTAAAAAAGAATGAAATTTGAATGAATAGGCAAGGAAGCTATTTGCCGAATACCAAAACATCCTTCTGGCTCTGTGAATACACAAGTGCTGTGTCGGTTGCTCTGCAGGGTAAAGGAGAAGTAACCAACAATGCCATGTTCTCTTACTGACTCTGCCACTGACTTTACCTCTAACCCTTTTCAAACCAGTTCATTTCACTGGGGTTCAACCTATTTATCACTCAAGGGGATACAGTATATCATGGGGACATAATATGGTTCAATTAAAGAAGACTCAGCCCAGAGAGAGATTTTTAACTGGGTTTGAGGGCAGGAGTGATTATTGCACTTGATAGACTTGGGAAGTGGGGGAAATTATAATTTATTATTTATGTGCAAATTTGACATTATTGTTAACATATATTCCCCCAGAGCCTTGGATGGACATATTTTGGAAAAATCAAATCAATAAGTGATTTAATATCTGTCAAGTGCTTTGGGATCTTTATTTGAAACGAGTGTTAGAAGACCAATATCTTACTCTCAACTCCTTAACGTACAAGCATGCCTTCTATTAATACTAGAACCCTTTGGAACCATTAGAGTTTATCAACTAAATACATATTTTGGCACATTAACTAATTTTTGATTACCCAATTAGACTTTAACAGCTCCATCTATCATGTAAATTTTTCTTAATGTGCAGATTATGGACCCAATAGAACTTAATGGAGCTCCTTACAGTGTTCTGAGTCGATGCAGCTGGCACATGGACACTAAGGAAAGTATTTTCCTCCAAAGTGAGAATTACATACCTATCTTCCCATGTTGCTAATGGGTGTTACAGCCTAAGTCCTCCCTGGGCACCGAGACAACACAAGAGACCCAAATGTGATCCAATTTATACCGTTTTATACATTGGCTCTCATACACCTTCACTTCTGCCATTCTGTATCAAAAGTACATCTCCTACAGTCAATTGAGTCACAACTACACGACTCGAAAACCATGGCCATTCAATCTATACCTACCTCATGGTAAACCGCGACAGTCGCGGACAGGTTGGCCGTGGCTGGCCATAGCTGTGAGAAGCTGCTAGCGAAGGCTGCTTCCCTGGGGCCACGTTTGGCATGCAGAGATGTGCTGGAGACTGTGCCCCCGTGCCATGTAGTGCTGGACACGTTCTCTCCCACCCTGCTCTCAGAAGACAACATGTGCCCTGAACTCAGCACTGGGCCAGGACTTTTCCTCTCCCTCTTGCATAAGTACTACGCTATTTATCTTGTTGAGTCTTCCCTAATATATTGTCCCAGATCATATCCCACTCCCCATACTCTTTGCCATGACCTCCCTATGGGATGGAATGAACTATGCATTTCCTGATGAAAACACGGACGCTTAAGAGCCACTGGAAGGAAGAAGATTACTCAGATCACTGGGACAACAGCTACGGAGTAGATAGCCAGAACAAAGCAGTTGGCAGAGAGGAAAAACATTTAAGTAGCAAATCTGTGTCCCTTAGCCCAGAGGCTTAATGCATGGTATGGGTTTAACGCTAACCATGTTTGGCACAAGACTGAATACAGAACCTTTGTTCAGAACCAGCAAATAATTAACTGTTAGAAATGAAATGCAGAGTTACAATATACATTCTGCTCCACTGGCTTTACACTTAGACCCACCAAAATCTCCAGCTACGTGTGTAACAAATGGGAGGTCTTGGTGGGCTGTCTCCTGTGCTGAAAACAGATCAAACTACTGCTGTTAGAAGTAAAGCAGATTAACCCCCCCCAAAAAAAAATAATGAAAGGCTGCAATCACACACACAAGAAGAAATATTTTCCGTGTTAAAGTAAACACTTACAAAGTTATTTAATGCACTGCTAATTAATTGAATTATTTTTTTGAATCTCTCATTTCTCTTAGCCTATACAGTGAAGCTAGTTTGAGCCGTTCCCAGTTAGTTTCACTTTCTTTCTTTCCCTCTTCCTCACAGGCTGCAAACACAACACTGCAATGTTTTTATATCATGAAAAGACTTCAGTTAGATATCCTTTCCTACAAGAAATTCCTTTTCTATTGCTTCTGCAAGAATTCATTTTTTAAAATCTTATTTGTTTCCTTACAATGATCCTTTAATAAAGCGTGATCGTGCCTCTTAAGGACATAAGCTTTCCCTTTTCTGCGTATGGTCTCACTCTGTCAGTGCTTTCATTATTTTCCTGTGCAAAGTCCTTCCCTGATGTCTTATTCAGAGCAGCACTCATTGTTCACGGGGAGCATGCGTCCAGCCCATCCTGCTGCTGCCGGATTCTTTCAGACGATCCCTCTTCTGTGTCTGGAATGGATTTTGGAAGAGATCTACCTTGAAGATAGTTTAACATCACTTAAACAAACACACAGCTGTACATTGTAAGCACTGCCTGGGAAAATATTAACATTGCTGCCAAATGCAGAGATAGAGTTAACCTGTTTCTATATTCTGCATCCTGCCAGACAGCCTCCTGACTGTCACTTGGAAAAGTGTACTTCTCTTCAGAAGACACAGTATGCAATGCTTTGCTTAAGGAAAATGGATATTTACTCTGCACCGTGGTTCTCAAATGAGGTCCTTTTTCCTTGAGTACCAAATCTCATTTCCTGTGACAGAGCTCAGAGAGCTTGACATGAAGGCAGCCGGTCCCAAAATCCTGGCACCAAGCTGCTGACCAACCCAAGGAGGTCAGCAAGCCCTGCGTGCTCTGCCACTCTGAGGAACAGGCCCTGAGCAGGGGTATTTACATCACCAACTACGTCAGCAGTGGGAGAATAATGTGATTTTTGTGTAAACAATGCTTGTAAAAAGTCATAACAACAAAAACCACACAGCAGCTACTGTTGAGAGAAGAAAATTAAACCTTTTTTAATCTATCTACATATTTAGATGGTGTCCTCTGCTGTGGTAACTTAACAACTTACTGTTCGTTGAATCCTGTGCTGCAAAAGATCTCATATGTTGAGATCTCACCTGGCATTTTGTTACAAAGTTTACTTTTTTTCTCAGTCATCACTCTTACCTAATTTATTTTTCCATTTCATTTCTGGGAGCTGACCTTCCTGGAAGAAACTCTGGGTGCCTGAGCAGGTATACTTCTTTTACTACACTTTGGCTGCATGAGGAAAAACAAATGAAGGTATACATTTTTAATCACACATAGGGACATTTCAGCTATGCCAACTTGTGTTCCTTTTTTTGCTATTTATTTGCACACATTGCAGGCTGTGCTGAGACCCTCTCTGTTGTTCTTCAAGCTACAATTTGCGCCCATAAAATGTGTGTGTGTTAACTTCGCAGCCAAAGACTGGACACAGGTCAGGGTATCTGCACTGCCAGCTCCTGCTCTGCGCAGCCACCCAGGCAGCTCCAAGGACAAGACCAAGACTGGGCTTGCAGTTGTGCCAAACTGCCGGCATCCATTGTTATGCATCAGTTGTCCCAAGAAAGGGAGGCTCCTCCTGGAAATCCCACCTATTGGAAATCCATTCCACTGTTACTGCAGCTCTAAGAGCAGCTGGAATATGTTCGGCATACAGAGAGTGGCAAGAACCATTTTAAAAGTTTGTCTGATGCTTTAAGATTTGATGTTGGGCACAAAAGATCACCCATCTCAGTCAACCGGTTAAGTGTAGTTCCAGGGATGAGATAACTACAGTTGTTACCTTCTGTGGTACTTATGCTCAATTTATACTATTCTCACTGAACTAATTGGATCAAAAAGAAAAAATACCCCACAACTATCATTATAATTTCAGTGTTTAAGAGAGAGACTTTTGGTTTGTAAGCATTCAGTATCTAAGTTTTCAACAGTATTTTTATTCATGAACTCAGAGCACTGTACACCAGGAGCTAGTACCATCATTTCTGTTTTACAGATGGGGAAATGAAACAGAGGAGATGAAATAACTCTCAACATGCGTATGACCTCCCATGTAGTTACAAGAGTCCTAAAATCAAACATGAGTAGACAGCAAGAATTTCTACTGAAAAATAAACTTTATAAAAAGAATTCAGGACTGGAAACCTAATTCCCATAGAAATGAATGCTCTGTTTTTCCAATGATTCTGCTGGAAATAACATTTCTAAAATTGCTTTTCCAACACTCTTGGGAAATCCTTTGGTGTTTTTATTTATTTAACATCAGGGAAAATATTAAATGCAGAAGTAGTAGGTAACATCACTTCATCTAGAGGAATGGCCAGGAGACTGGAAAAGCATTTCCTCAGCAGAGGATCTCAGTGTCTCACTGTGACACATGCTCAATTCAAAGGCAATAGCAAATCATAAAAATGACAAACTTACATGAAATAATCGGTTACATACATTAGCAGCCAAACACTAGATGCAGAAATTCTGTTTCCCAGGCTCTGCCTTGTAGTGCTAAACCACATTCTGTCTACTGACACCTCAACCAGAGTCCCATTTGGGGCTGAATTCACCAAAAAGGTGTGAGTTCTCTTTTGAGCTTCCTCCAAAGATAAAGATGAGACATCACTCACAAAAAAGCATGCGCAAGTAGTTTAAAACCACCCTCTATAGCTCCCTGCCTTAGGGGTCCTGCAGAGAGGGATGCACACACCCGTGGGCTCTGCTAGACTGCTCTGGCTTGGCTGACTCTTGCCTACCTTTGGCCTCAGGGTTCTCCCTCTGGAGGCTCCTGATGCCGCCCTGGGCTTTGCCAGTCTCCTCGGCCTTTGCCTTTTATCAATTTAATGAATGTGCATGGACACACCACCCAGTTCATTGCTGTTTGTTGTAAAATATTGACTGTTACTTGCGTTGGACTTTGCAGTTTTTCATACAGAGCTTTTCAGTCTCCTCCCTCTCCTTTTATACATACCTTTGATCACACAGATTATTAGCAAGTTTGACAATTAAAGGCATATCGCTGAGTAGGCAACTCCAAGTCCATTCAGATGAAGCAGGGCAGTAACACCTTTCCAAAAGCGCATCTTAGACTGGTGAACCTCACGAAACCAAGTAGCCTAAAATATGCAAAGCCTTGGTGATCTGGACCTCTTTGTCATCTTGGATCTCGTGTTACATCACTTAAGTGAAGCTCTAAATTCTTGTGAAGGAGAACTTACTGAGGAAAAAGTGCTGATGTACTATTCCATGCTGAGATAGCGTAAGGCCTGGCTGTTGCATGAACATATAACATCTTTACTGTGAAAAGCAGCTGGCTCTACAAAGTTGTCTGTTCAAGAGCCCGTGCTTAGTTTGCAATACAATACCGACGATAACTTTGTTCTCATTCAAAAGCACCTGCACTTGAAATCCATCCCACAAAATGAAGGATTTGGCTGCAGTCAAAGGAAGCATCTATATACCTAAAAGTTGGAGATGAATTTATTAATCTGTAATAAACAGGTGTTCTGTTATAAACAGTAATCTTGAGAATCCGGCTGATCTTCAACCCTGAAAATGTCTAAACTCGATATGTTTTCCAATTTCTGACTTGAAGGTCCACAGAACCTTAGAGCTGCATCTCTGCACACAGGTTATTTCTCTGCAAAGGACTGGACCATGTAACACGTAATGTGCACCGAAAACCTATCTAGGAGCCATAAACTGCCCATGCCCAAGTCTCTAAGCTGCAATATCCATGGTGTCAGACTAAAGTGAGCACTCATCAGCAGGGACAGAATTTGCTCCCATGCAGAACACAACTCAGTACTACTAGTGTCCAAAGGCAATCTCTTGTTCCTCCTGCAAGAAATTATTTCAGGTAAAGTAAAACTCAGAAACAATATCTTTCATCAGTTGCTCTCCCTTCTCCCCAAGGCAGGAGGGTGCTCTGAGTCAGCACAGTCTGTTCCTAGATATCTGAGTGCACCTCTGTGAAATGCCAAATTAGCTTATAAATGCTAAGCACCATCACTGGACTGACTTGTAAGGTCTTTACTACCTCTGGAGTCAGGGACTTGGTCTAGTATTTCTGGGTGGCCCACAATTACTTTTTAAGTTATTCTCTTTACTGTGGCATCTGCTGTACCATTTAAAGTGAGTTTATGGGTAAAACACATAGAATGTAATTCTGAGTTAGACATTTTTCCATCTCATTTACATACCTTCCATCCTACCACATATCAGATATCACTTTTTATTTCATGGATTATCATACAAACTTCTCGAGTACTCAACATTTCCTTCACTGTTTTATCACAGTACGCCACATAGTGTTCAGGACATGAGGTGCTAACTACTGCACCATGCACAATCTCAGTCTCAGTATGGAAAGTCTTGCTTTAATAGAGAAATAAAATGATATAAGGTTGTAAGCTCAGACTATCATAAAGTGCTTGCAGGTACCCTATACTTAAATACTCCCATGCTGCCTCTTAACTCCAAGTGAGACAATTTGCCTAATGCCCATGGAAGTGACACAATTAATTCCCCTCCCTGAAATAATCCTACCCTCTCCTCTCTAATGTGCCTCTGTAAAAAGACTGTTTTCTAAAATAAAACAATTTATCGGTATCCTTAAAATCCTTAGCATTAGAAATACTGTGAGTCTAAAAAGAAATTTAGAAAGTCCTTCTTTCATTGTGTTCAGATAACAACTGGAGACCCCCTTCTCTCTGAAATGGAGACCAAACCCCACAGCAGTATAATAAACACAGTAAATACACTCAGTGGACTGCATGAAAGTGGCCTCAGCCATAAACAGCAACCTCAGCATCTTTCTTTTCATGATTCCTGCTAAATACTTGCAAAGGAACCAACAACCTCCAAATTAGTCCTTAAGATTTGAATCTTTCTGTCCCAACAGTGCAGCGCTTCTGTGTTACTTACCAGTCTGGCATTTTGCACATCTTTTGATAATAGGCTAGGTGGAAGAGGGGCCATGAGCATTACCTGCACCTAAGAGGGAGTTATAATTTCAAAAAACCTTAGTTTGAAGCATTTCCCAGAGGGAAAACATCTGCAGGTTTAGGAGCATCACTTAATGCAACATACTTTCCATGTGCCCAAGAACATGGTCCTCTTGTAGTACAGTTAGGAAGTTGTAAATACTGTACTTATTAATCAGTCATTTGTACAAAAAACAAGGAAAACAAAAAACTGCCTCTCTGTACTGAACTGTACAAATCCAGCCTAAAAAAACAGTACCATCATCTTCTGCAGGAAGAATTTTTGGTGTACCAAGCAAATTGTTCTCCAACTGGATCATTGCCTTTCAGTGTTTACTACAAATGTCAGCTACTACAGAAATCAAAATTTCTTCTAGAAAAAATTGGGAAGTAGTATAAAAGTTGTGCTGGTATCTCAATGAGAGTCGTTTCATGCAAGAAAGAAAAAAAAAATCTGAGCTATTTCATCTGAAAATTAAACATGGAGTCCCCTAATCAACAAGCAATGGATTACTCAGTCAAAAGGATGAGCAAAGCAAATTAGAGCATGTTAAGTGTACATTCATACTTGCTCCTAGACTTTAGATACGGCAACTGCATGGTAGTTACAAAGTTAAAGTTAACAGTAGGGTCACTACTTTTGGAAATGTAATTATTCTCACTGTATACTTTATTATTGAACTATGCCTGGCATGTGCAATCAATAGTTCAAAACAATGAGCAAAACACAGGGATTTTATGGGATAAATTAACATTTGTTCCACTACTGCCAAGGGAAGTTTTGCCACTAGCTTCAGCCAGTGTAGCATCTGCGCTCAAATCTTGATAGAGATGAAGTTTCAGTAGTTTACCAAGCCCATGTGGATGCTGATTCTTTCCAAGGCCTTTTACTAGATAGAGTTTTTATTTTAGACAAATCATCCATCCGTTTTTCTTTTGACCCACTGGTAAGCAAACTGGGAACACACCACCTTCTCACAGCCATGACTCAAACAGATCCATCATCAAGTCACAGAAAACAGGGCTAGGAGTGTTGTTAAGATGTCTTGACACCTTTTGTCCTCCTCTGTGCCTCCAGGCAAGACCATCTTTGCCTGTTTCTGAAAAATTTCCAACAAAAGAAATGCCACAACATCCTGAGTTGCCTTTTTCTGGTGTTTTGTTTTATCTACCTTAGAAGATCATTCCTAATACCCAACCTGAATTTTGTTTTTTCTGTTTAACAACTTACTTCCCATACCCTCCCATTTCTCACCATGGAGATGGAGAATAAATTACTTTCTTTTCCACCAGTCTTTTGTATTCTTACAGCCTGTCACCATGTTCTCCCTCAGACATCTCTTTTTTAGGCTGAGCACTCCAAATATCGTTAGTATTTCCTGACACGTCACATTTCCTCTTACCACCCTCATTGCTTTTCCTTTGGATTTTCTCCAAACTCTCTGCAGTTTATTTGGGGTGTGCTGCCCAAATCTGCACTTAGAGGTATAGCTGAGCTCCTACCACAGCTGTGCAGAGCAGAAGTCACTCTGTACTCCTCACGGGCTATATTTTGTATCACATCTTCAGCACTTGCTATCAAGAAAAGCTCTTAATTTCAACGTGAACATTTCTTCTGCCAGCTTCACAACTACTCTTAATTAACTGGAACCTTTAACTTTGTAAACAGTATTAAATTAGAAGTCGTAGTACTTAATTGGTTATCTTCACTTAGCCTACACCCCAAAATGACAGAACATTTCAGGGTTACTACCGGAAATATGTAAACACAGGCATGCACACACGGCCCAAGTACAATTAACAGAGACTTAATCTAATCTGTATTCAGATGCACACGTACAGAGACAAATAATCTACAGATATAATATATACACCCACACACTGAGTAGCTCTGTAACTGAGAGGTTTATCTAAGTGATTAAGAATACCACAACTTTTCCAGTGACCAAAAGGGGTGGGGGGGGAAATTAGATAGCTAAATATAGCCACAGCTAAAATCCGATTCTCTTCTTTTATAGTCCTGAGTCTAGATAAATGTCTATCTGGAAGAGATCACACCTACTTTAGCATGTCATCCTGCCTGTTCCTCCTTCATGTAAACAGGTTCAACTCCTCTGAAGTCAGTCAGCGCACATATATAATGTAAATATGTGTGTGTGTGCATGTGTGTGTAAACCCAGAGTAAATGGGAGTAGAATAAGGCCTCTCGTTGGCGCAGGTCTTGAAGGTAGTTGTGACAATAGAAAAACAAGAAAACGAATATACTTACTTACCTACTATGCAATACTTATCATGTAATTATACTGTAATTACAGTACCTGATTATTGATGTACTGTAAAATAAACTGTTATCAAGTTTTTTTACTGTTCTCTTCTATTTACAGTCATCTCTGATAAAGACTAAGCCTCCCCAAAAATGCATGATAAAGCTTCTTATCACAGGTTTTAATGCCTCTAATAACTACTGTAATTCTGTGTGATTTAGTGCTTTGAATAATCCACCAGGATTTTTCTCTAGATCTTTAAAAGGATTGTAATGTGTACAGAGGTGTCGTAGTGATTAAATTTACAGGACACTTACCAAAACAGTGATAAGAAGGGATGTTTAATTAACACATGTACACGTTGTTCAACTGTACTATCATGCAAAAATGGAAAGACCTGAATGAGACCCCTATTTTCCTTTCAAAATGTTAAAAAAAATTAAACAAAGGATTATCCTCACTATACAATATAGGAGCAGACATTCTGAGAGCAACAGCAAATCCAGACAGCACCTGAGAGCGGTACCAGCCTGGTGTTGCGTACCAGGTAGAGCCAAGGTTCTGGTACAAGTCGGACATCCCAGAGAGAGAAAGGAAAAAGTAAGTCACATATGACAGCACATGGGCATTCACCGGCTGAGTTTGGAGATGTCGTTCCTTTGGCTAATGGGTAGTTCAAGGACACTGCATTTCTCTTCAGCTATAACGCCTGAAAATGTCAATGCTTTTAGGGCTCATTGATAAAAGTCATTGCAGAAAAACAGATGAAGGTTACCTTATCAGATATTTTTGAACTCCATGTCTCAGAAAGGCACACAGGCGCTCTAGAAAATCCCTTTTCCCTCCATCAGTAGATTTACTTAATGGCCAAGGCTATCCCTTATTATTTATATAACAGATAAGTAAATTTAAGTTAAGCAATGAAGCGCCCCAGCAGACTAAACCCCAATAGAAAAAAGCAGCAGAGTCAACTATATAGCGGGCAGTGGAAGAGAACCTTTATCTCTCTAAGGACACTTTCCACTTTAACTTCTACTGACATTTTGTCCACTGTGATGCTGACAAAAAAGAAGTGATAGAGAGATCTAAAGGTGTTATCATAAACGATCAAAAGACGAAAAAGAAAAGTCAAGAAGCTCATGCAACCCGTATTCCCACTGGGGAAATAGCCTTTTTAATATTAGAATTGTTTGTACTTTGAAATGGAAATCCCGACATCTGCAAGTGCATGCAGCTGAAGTAGAGTTCACTCCTGGATGGGCAAATGCCAGGTAGTAACAGGGCATGAGAACAGGCTTTGGCTCCATGAACGGAAACATAAACCTCTCCTTTGTAAAAATGATTCTTAATGATCTCAAAGGCCTCCTGGTTTAGTATGGAAGATGAGTGCCACTGTTTTCTTTAGAATGAATCCCACGTATTTTGTATCACAGTCCTGGCACAGGGCTGCAAAGATGAAATCATTCCTTGACCGTCATTGTGGGCACGCCTGCTCTGATCTGCAGTGCTATGCGGGGGCACACAAATACTGGAAATGGTGTAACTGCATTATTACCGTGCTCTGCACAGGCTTTTATACCCTGGTTCTCAGCAAGACTAATTATTCTAAAAGAAGTCTCACACTACTGCAGTTATCCTGCTCTCAAAGCCTGAGTTACATCATTTAGGACACTGTGCTTCACTATTCAGGCACATCTGTGCAGCTTTATTTTTTGCAACAAAGATTTTTACTGGGGGGGGGGGGGGGGGGGGGAGGTTACGGGGACTCAAAGATCACGAACAAGGCAGAACTCTTAAATATAACAGGAATAGGCAGTAGGCACTGAGTGTGTCAAAAATCACATGCTCCTGAGTCTGACTATTTATTTACCTGCTACGCAGGACCTGCGTAATCCTTTCTCTGCAGCAGGTGAAGTTGCGGGAGCTTCCTTCTTCCTTTGCTGGCAGTATTAACCGACTTCCTACAGGAGAAGAACTGACGTTTTTAATAAAATATACAAGTTTCTCCTGTAACACAGCCTCCTGTTCTGAGCTCCAAAGAAAGGTAGCACACCTTTTACAGTCCAGAAGAAAAATTGTGGGTGTAAGACTCAAAAGTTACCTTTCAAGAACAGGATCCTACATATATTACTAGTATTATCACAAGTATAGAGCTTGTAGAGAGGGGCTGAAACTCCCAAAGAAGAGAAGTACTCACATCTTTTACAGTCTGTGCTAAACATCTGAAGTAAATCAGCAATGCATACAAAACTTGCCTGACAGTAGGACTGGCAACAAATCTGAAAATCACTGCAAGTTCATCAAACACTTGGTACATCATCCAGACCAACTTGCAGGTGAAACTGAAATGGATTTAAATCCAACTCTTTGCTTCCTGGGAAAGTAGTATGTTTACAGTAGTAAACATTACTTAATGTCCCTATTAATGGAGATGTTGACAAATAAGAAAAAATAGCATCTACTCAGTGACTCAGAAATTAGCAGAGAAACCTTAGTTATTTTCATTCTCTCTCATGAGTTAATCAGACATTTCTCCAACATTTCCATATATATTTGTTCTTTCACTCTGTGCCGAGCAAAACTACGAGCTACTTCTGAATGTGATGGTTAACCACATTTTTGTTACGTTTCAGCATTAGATGGAGAACAACTAGATTTGCAGCTGAGAAAAAAAAAAGGGGGGGGGCGGAAATAAGAAAGAGGGAAAGAAAGAAAGAAAAGCTACCGCCTCTTCAGCCAAGTGACTCAGAGATGGTACATCATCGTCTTCAGAACTCAGAAACCAAATGATTTGTGTGATCTTCAGAAATGTTGATGATGTAGCTAACTGCATGGAGGGTGGTTTTAATCTTGGGTAAAACGATGTGTTTAACTACCCCTGAGTACTAAGCCATCCACCATCTTGAAGTTTATAATTTATAAAGTCCAATATTTATGTAAGCATATCCAGCTTGCTTTCCCTTAAAGAAACTTCCCTTACCTTTCCAATCCTCTCTCTGGCCTTTGCCTTGGTACAGAGACAGATGTCGCAGAAGGCAACGGAACGTATTTCACCAGGATATGTAGGCCATATCTTTCGTTATTACAGAAACAAAAATACGCTTGTTTTGATCTAACTACATGTATTTAAAGAATTACCAACAGAACACAAAATGAAGCAAAGAGGTCTATTTAAGGTCTGGGTGTTCCAGCTATTTTTACCGAAGCTGCCACGGATTTCAATGGGAGTGTTGCACGCTGAACGGCAAAAGGAAACGGCTCCCAGACCAGAGTTAACCCAGGGTTGTGTACAAAGGAGAAGATGCTCACCCTATGGAAGGCATATGCAAGCTGAATTGCATATGTTAAATTAAAGACATCTGCACTTTGGCAGAATTTGGACAATGACTCACTTATATTTAATTATGTAAAAATTTCAAACGAGGCAAACTCCACTGTAGTGACTCACATTAGTGCTACCACATGATCTTCTGATAACTACATCAGTATATAACTCATGTCTCTGCTGCAGAGTTTCTACCGAGAGAATGACATATTACCTGACTAGCATTAAAAGGACTCCATGTTCCCAGCAATGACTGGTACATTAAGTAATGCTTCAGAAAGTAGCATATAGTACACCGAGTTTTTTTTTTTCCCTTGACACAAAACTACAGATCCTCTAATGACAATAATTCACTGTCATTCAAAAATCAATTTTCTGTTTGTGTTTTATTTCTTTAAATTTATAGAGTTGTGGGGAAATATTCTAGAAGAAGAAACCTACATAATTTCCTCTTCCCAAGAAGAATTATGGTGCTGCAGACCTCCTTAGGTTTCCAAGCCAAGATGCTCCTACCCTGTCCTTACATGAGTCGCAAACACACCGTCAATACCTTGAAGCACAAAACCCTCTGCCTAGGGCTGGCAGTAAGGGTACCAGGCAGTTTCTCATGTTTTGCTTCACAGGCATTCTTGGACTTTTCCCTGCTACCTCCTGCACTTTTCAACATAGGTGCAGTTTGCTTGGTTTTGGTGTGGACTATCAGAATTAACTGATTATGCATCTTCTGTCAGGGTAACAGGACTGATGACCTTGAAATGTCCACTGTGAAGAAAAGCTATCCTGTACTATTTGCCTCAGATTTTAAAAAGTAGCAAAACACTGTATTACTTACTTCAATGTTGTTAAGAAAATGGAGGTCCTTTGCTGATCTGTATTGAGACCCTTTTCTGAGCTCTGAGAGGTGCTGCGCTTATATCCACTGCATTACTCTCCCATTAAATATTAGAAAAAGGGATGTCCACTACAAGGCTTTCTAAGCACCATTTTCAGGCTTGCTGAACATGCTGACAGGATCCTTAAGTAACAAAGGGATATACAAAAGGCGTTTTCACTACAAAAGGAATGTATTAATGCAACAAATACGGTCTTTGTTAATGCCAGATGTGTGAATGAGAAGTATGATGAATGGGATGATGAGGAGAAAGCAATCTTAATTGTGCAATTACTTATGTTATGTTTGAGCAATGTTTTGCATAACAATCATAGGCCTCTGGTAGACTAGTGATCCAAAATGACAGCCTTCCAAAGGAGTTCAAACAGCTAGAAAAGCCACCGTATCTTTTGAGCAACTACTTTAGAAGGCTAAGGAAAAATGTAAATGATCTCAAGTGGCCTCTGTATGGCTTAAGTGTGATGCTGGGCTTAGATGTGCAAGTGCAGTGTGCTTCTTCCAGCTGACTGGTAAGAAGTAGCAATGTAAAGGATGCCCTGAATGAATGCCCTAAGCCAGTGCAGTGCTAAAAGGTATGGGAGTAAAGTAAGGCCTCCGAGTGACAGAGCTGGTAGGAAATGATTGAAGGTGTTGGGACCAGTGTGTGTAACGGGCTGGATCAAAAAACAATAGGCAAGAGGAGAGGAGGGGATCCACAGTATGTTCCTTTTCCTTCTTAGCATCTACCAAAGAGAAAAAAAGCATCCTGATCCTCTCATTCCACCTTTCACTTATTTTCTTTTTCAAAGCACAATTTAACTTTTTTTTTCTAAGGGTTCACATAAAAGTTAGATTTAAAATTGGAATCCAGATTAAAGCTCACTGTTAAAACTGTTCCTGGAGGTAGAGGTAAACTGCCCAGAATGCGATAACAACATGGGTGTTGAGTGATGATCTGCTCATAATCGACACATCCGAGCACACAAGAGTTCATTTCATCCTCGATATCACCCCAGGGATCCACAGCAGTCACAGCTGGTGCAGAAGTATAAGACATACTGCCCCGTTGGCTCCATCATTGTTCAATTCATGGATTAGCACTGCTGGGAAGCAGGAGAAATGCCCTCACATGCCACTCAAAGGTGTTAAATTGGCACACATCATAGTTGCCCTGGTCCTCCTCCCAAAGAACTTAAGTCCTTTGGAACATGCTATCCACCAATACAAAACTTGTCAGTGACATTTGAATAGTAGGCTAATGAACGTGAAGTGCAATTAAAAAAAAAAAAAAAAAAAGAAAAGAGTGGAGAGACAAGGTAAGACCTGTGCCTAAACCTTTATTTACACAGAATACCTTTAGGTCAGATTCTCCCTCCACTGCCTTTCAAACGTGACAATAGAACACCCTGGGAATTCTGGTTTTAAATAGTCCGCTCATCCCTTACTCCAATAAATAGTAAGTGTACAGCGCTGCTAAGTCAAGCTGTTTAGCAAAGACATTTACTTCTGCACAGAAACTCAGCCCCCGTGGTGCAGAAGAGCACAGCAGTATGCTGTGACCCAGCTCTCAGCCAAGGGGATGGAGAAGACATCAGAGCCAAAGAACAGAGCAGACACCATTTTTGCTATAACCCAGCAAAAGCGTCCATCCAGTTCATTGGCTTCAATGTTTTGACTGGAAGTGGGAATTTTTTTTAAAGGCTATTCTATCTTTGAGGGAAGAAAGAGAGTATCACATCACTTTGCGCCCTGGATGCTGTTTGTAGAGAAGCCTTAAGTCACAGCTGGACTCCTACAAATTATTTACTATTGCAGACTGATATTGAATATACAACTTGAGGCAGAATCACAGAGAGTAGGATTGTATGTACACAGAACTAAGCTTCACGTTCAGTCACATCTCTTCCAACTGACTGCAAGCATCTCTACAGTAAATATCCAAGGCTCAAGCACCCCTTGGAAATTCATTAGCAATCACAGCAAACAGCAGTCCTGAAAATAGCGTCTTTCCATTCAGTGCAATGAGACGTATCTCACTATATTATAAGTTCAAACAGGGAAGGGCAATCCTCTTCTCAATCTAGCTTCTCATGAACCTGAATCCAATCACACATTCCCTTTATAACAGCCGTCTACTCTTGGTGCTCCCCTACAAAATCTACATCGTATCACCACCATCTTAAAGGTCAGCTGTGCTATTTCAATAAATAGAGAAACTGTGGTTTCCCTAAACCACTTGTATTCCTCTTGCTGCAGTCATTTTGGCTCTCTTCTATTGGCCTTGCTTAGCTCACTTTCATATGAATGTCAGATTTTGCATTTGCTGTGTGCTGTCATCTAGACTCCCGCTGTAAAACAGTTTGTTTTTCCCCCAGTTGGTGCATCAGATTAGCATCCCCCCTCTCCCCCCTCCAGAACAGAATGTAATTAAAGATCATGGGAAAACAACACATATACACACTAGTCCTAAAGTTTAGAGAATTTCAGGTTTGGTTCTGCTTTCCAATTTTACATGCTCCACTTCACTTCTCTATATAAAGAGAAATATAAATGGCTGTGGTCACTGGATGTCTATTAACTCCTCGTGCATCAGATCCTGTGAGGCAGAGATGACAGCAAGATCCACAGCAGCTTATGAGAAAGGGTCCATGCCTCACAGAATCACACCCAATTCACCAGAAATGAAGCTGTACATCCCCATCTCAGCAGTGGCACCTCCACCTCAGATTTTCTGGTGGTAGGATGGAAACAACTGAGACGTTACTGCCTTTGGCTGTGGGGCCGAACGTCACCAGAAGAGAAATTAGCTGCTTCTTCATTTAAAAAAAAAAAACAAACATGACTTAAACTGCTAAACTGCTTTTACAGCAGGGATAAAAGTATCACAAAATTGCCATTTCTCATCACAAGAGAAAGCAAGAGGCAATTGTTTTTCTTCAGGATCTCCTGACAGGTCATGGAAATGAAAAAACCCACCAGGTGATCTTCCACCATGAAGGTAGGTGGCTGTTGGGAGCCAACTCAGGCTCCACATCCCAAGGTCTACCACGGCTAAATCATATTCCAGTTGGTCTCCTTTTTTAAAAGGAGAGAGAAGGTAACAGAGGTTGCTGAGGAAGATGTTCATGCCACATTGTTTGACACACAGTATCACACAGACAGAATTTATGACTTGCCCAGCCTGTATGACATTGTCCGTGGTAGATTTCTAGGAAATAAACCCAGATATTGTGATGCTTACTTAACTACAAAATTTCTCCCTCTCCCTCAGGGAAGAAAGTAGATGTTCACCTTTACTGATGTTCTACTGTAATTATTTTTTATGGCAATTCTCCTCCATTAGTTAGAGGATCATAACGGAATAAAGAGAAAAATGACCTCAAGCCTGAGTATTCTGCATTGCAATCTAAATTAAACTAGTATTACAAATCTGTTTACATATCTCAGTTGAGCTATGCAGTTTAAAAAGTTACTTGCTGAACGTAAACATGTCTCCTGATGCTACATTACCCACTATATGCAGTAAAATATATTCTAATGTAATACAATAAAACTGAAAAACCAATAAATGTTCCTATTTATTGAGAAATTGGACAAAAAATAGCTTATTGTCAGTTTTTAAAGACTGAAAATCAATAGATGATGAAAGGTGGTATTTTTTGTTACCATTAGACTGTTGACTCTAGCAATAAGTGAGATATGGATTACAACTGGGGAAGTAAAGAACTTGTGAGATATACAATTTGGAGCTTCTTGGGTTTTTTAGAAGCTTAATTCCCAGTACTTGTGCAGCAGCGGCCATCTTGGCACCACTGCTAATGGGCCCCCAGAGCATAGCTCCTCCATTTTGTTGACAAAGCCAGCTTTAAGTATCTTCCTGTCTTTAAGAGCATTTCTAAATTAAGGGGGCTCTTAATCAGACTTGCATCTGCTAAGGATTGTGAGTAAAGGAGATCTAGCGTTCACATATATTCGCATCCTGCCAATCAAAAAAAAAAAATCCTCAAACAACAGAGGGGAACTCCAGCTATTGCAGCCCCACCTCTCCTGTGCCTGGATTGAGTCCACCCAGCCGAGCTGCAGAGTGGGTTCCCCAGGCCCAGCCCCAACGCCCTGCACAGTCCTCCCACAACAACAAACACAGCCCAACACCGGACAGAAATTAGGTTAAATCGGATGTTCAGTTGGCAAAGACCTTTAGCTCTCACGCGTTTCTGAGCCTGCTGTCCTTCCTTGCACGTGTAAGGCTTTCAGGATCTGGGCCCTGAGCGCAGAAGTCCCATTCGAGTCTGCCATCTACACGTGGCTGAGTTTTATCCTAAAGATATGAGTGGAGAGAGGTCTGGAAAACACAGATTTTAAGCACCTGTTTTCCCAGTAGAATTTACACATAGGAGTCAGTTTAAAACCTGAATTTCTATATTCATTAAACAAAAAGTGCACAACCGTGCAGAGGTTGGGAAGGCATTCTTGTCTCACAGTGCAAACACGTTGAAATGGAATACTAAAAAAAATATGCAGTGATAAAAACCACTGAGCTAAACATAAACGCTGCATCCAGAGTCCTTAAACAGTGATCTACGCCAATGTTTTTCCAAGTAAACCAGCAGGTATGACCATTACATATAAACCCAAATATAGATGTTCTACCCTGACTATATTTCTAAACTCTGGAACAGAGTTTGAAAGGATGCCAACTATAATAGGGAGTCAGGGCTGGTTTTAGGATTTATATTCTCTTTGTACATTTCATAATCATATAGACGCTCAAATCTTGCTAGATGGGGGTAACGCCATAAAAGCCTATCCTGCCTTCAGATACAGAAATGTACTTCCCTGTGAAGCTGGACAGTGACCACTGGGCCTGGACATGACAGAGAACTAGTAAAGCCCGCTGACTTGCTTATGCAGTGCTTGATTTTACAAGTGCATAGTGGTAGGCAATTATAAGTCATCAGGAAAAAAAAAGTCCCAAGACCTTGAACGAGCTGACAGTGTGCAGAAATGGCCATCCTACTGCTAGCCCTAGTCCTGCACTTTCCTAACATGAAACTTTTGCTTCAAACTGAGGACAGCACGGAGATCACTAATTTTCGTATCGCGGTTTCCTTTGGTTTACCCAGGTAGAAAGCTAGCTATTTCTAAAAAGGAGGCTGTTACCACATGTGCATAATCACATACCAAAAAAAGATTCATGTTGTTCCTGTAAGCTTTTGCTTAAGTATAGCATGGAAAATAACTTTGATTAAATAATTTGCCCAGAGCACTGCTTGTCTGGAAGATTTCTATAGTTTAACTGCAGTTCCGTAAATAATTTGGTGATAGACAGGCCATCAGCATAATTTGGTGCTAGACCCATCCAACGTTAAGGAAATGGCCAGCAGCCCAAAAATTAAATCTCAACTGGGTCCTAGTATGTACAATACACATTAAAAACCAGTCCAAATCTATTCTTTTTTGGAATCTGCTTATTCAGTTTGAAGGAAGAGATTAAATTTTGCTTTGGGAATTAACACAAAGAAATGTCACGCTTCCTCTCAAGTGAGGAAAAGATCACCCACATATGGTTAATCCTGCAGATCTCCATAAAGATGTATGATATTTTTGCACAATAACATCCCAAACTACTGCCACAGCACAATTATATAGGATAGCATTTTGTACTGCTGCTGAACTACCAGTAACTTTCACCAAAGTCTCTCAGTTCTCCTGTGTTGTTACCCTGTAAAATAGCAAAAGCGATTGCCCTGATTTTTAGTCAAGCCTTAACTGAGACTGCAAGATATGAGGTACAAAATTCTATGCATGGTACATTGCACCTTTAATCATCTACCTACCTGAAATACTCAAGCAAGTAGTTAGACATATAAGTGTTCCAACTACAGGCTTAAAATAAATGAGTTTTGTAGTACATGACTGTGTCCACACTATTTGAAAACTGGCGTTCACATCCCCTCTCCATCTAAGTATCACTTCAGCCACAGGCAGATCAGAAACTCAGTCAGTAGCAGAGCCAAGACCAGGCCTAAGATTCAGTACTTCAGCTGAAAAAAGGGGAGAACCAACGACTGCAGGATGCTTCCCATGCATGCTTCACGTCTCGACGAACATGTTTCCATCAGAAATGTCCACAATCAGCATTGCCTTCCTGTATCATCAGATTGTAGATCAAGATATGTTCTGGAAGCCTCCTATGATTTTTACCAAATGAGAAGGAAATGGCAGGGAAAATAATATACAAAACAAGGCAACAAAGCCATCCCTCTCGGCTCTATTGAAAAAAGGTCTCAAGAAGCAGACATATTTATACTTCTTTTTCAGCTGAAAAACAGAGGAGGTGGTGAAGTAGATGGGTTAAAAGCCAGCAAAAAGTAGTATAAAAAAAAGCCCACCAGGTATTGTTGCAAGAACTTCTCAATAAGCATCTTAAAGCAGGGTAAATTACACACCTCATGCTGGTGACTCGGTCATGGGAAATTATGAAGCTACGTGATGTCTCATTTGTTGTGCTGAAAACAAATGTAAATAAATTACTGAGAGAATCTCATTTACATTTAGAAATTCATCCCGATGCATGACATGACTGCTGATGTTTTTTTAAATGACACTTTGAGAACAAGTGCCACTATTAAAAACAGATCATAGCCACCTTAGCGAGAGCCTGTGTACACGTGCGCGTGCATGTGTGTACGCGCTATGTGCATGAGTGTGTAAACACAGATGTTCTAGCGAGATCTTTCAGATCATTGGGAAAAAGGTTTTGTTTGAGAACCAAAATGGTGGTGACAGAAGGCAAAACCACCAATCCGTATTCTTCTGTGTATTTTTCCCCCTCCAGAGTGGGAAACAGAAAGACAACGTTATGGATCGGCTGCTGCCAGTACAACAGAAAGCGCAAATACTAAAATCATAGGAACAGAAAGTAGTGCGGCACGTCTCCCCATCATCAAGTGTAATAAAACTTCCCCTTAAATACACACACAAAAAGCCTTTTGCTAACCTTTTATCTCCCCCCTCCAAGCCTCACATTTTAAGCTGTCACTGAAACAATTGAGAAGGATATCCAGGAAGCCGTAAGATGGAGAGCAAGTTGAACCGTGGTTAGCTAAGCAGCGTACATTCAGGCAAATATCCAAATGCTTTAGGAGCTGTCATTCTCCATCCCGCGTGGGAAGGCTGCGAAGAGACGGACTTGTTCGCATCATGATTGCTCTTATTATTACAGCAGTGAAAACACTGCATACTAATGGATGTGTTTTCAGAAAGAAGACTGTTAGATGGCTTTTTAGACTCTGTGCCTGGCTGTCTGGGCTGCAGTATCCAATACTGCCTCTATCTTTCTTTGCTTCCCAAACAGAACTCTAAAAAAAAGTTTGTAACATGAGGGTGAAAAAACCCCATATTTCCAAATGGGGACATGACAGTGTTCTACAACCCCACATACGGCAGCATATTTACATAAGCCTGCATAGGTCAGGGAGTTTATTTGTTAAGGGACAAATAAGCAGGCCATGAAATAATTATTTTTCATTGTGCCCTGCCAAACCTATCCAGCCAAAGGCTAAATTGAGCTGCTATTGTGATTATTTGAACTGTGGAGCCAAAAGTCTTCACTGCAAAGCATCCCAGCTGTCCTAAATTTTATTCTGATGGCTAGTTTTCACGCTAGCTTGAAACTTGCCAAAAATGCTCCACAAAATAGGCAGGCGGAAGGCTTGCTTTATCCAGACCTACATCAATTACTGATTTAGAGCTGTTCTGAGAACTTGATTATTAACAAATCACTTCCCAAAATTGTTATGACAAGATTCACATATGCAAATGGCAAGCTGCTCATATGTACACAGCTAGCAAAAGAAATTAATACAAAGGTTCCCAGATTTATTTATGGTTATTTCCTATTGTGCTTTACTGCAAATTAGCCACTAAAATATTAAAAGAAAGGGGAGCGATCCAGCTGCAGCACCACGGCTTTGACATATGGCGGCATGGGAACACCCAGGCCATAGCTGCTCAACACGCTTCTGCCTTCACCCACCTCCCCGCGGAAAAGGACCGACCAGTGCCTTCTGGCATCAGAGGAAGCAAAACTACCATGGTAGCCCCCAAGCTGCAAATTTGGTCAGCACATCAAGCTGCAGGTAGGATTACCCTGAGAACAGCTCAGATCACAGCCTTGGGAGGATATTTCATACTTTAAACAAGGTTGACAGTGGAGGAAGGGGAACAACAAATATATTTTTTTTAAACCTCATGCTTCAAAGCTTAAATTAATCCCTAATAATGAAAGATTAGGATGAGAACATGTAGAGAGAAGATTATCCCATGTCTGCCGATTGTGAGGCTCTTACAACTTTCCTTGAGGCACCTGGGGTTGGTCATTGCTAGAGACAGAACAGGAGGCTAGAAGGATCTCAGGAACGATTCATTTCATACTTTCTACATTTCTGTTTAAATAACTAAGACAAACGAAAGACAATGAGGCTAATTGTTTTGAAGGCAGCAGACTTATAAATAAATTAAATGCCCATCATTTGGTATCGGGCTGTACGTACCGCAACCCCGACGAGACAAGTGCACCTCGCTGCAGCTGCCCTCCTTCTCCTCCACACCTCCTACTATTTTTTATCCTGTTTGTAATTTCACTGTAATATCCTCAGGGCAGCAACCACTCCACATTTACACATGAATTAGAACAACACCTCGCACAATGGCATACCAGTCCTGATTGGACCTGGACTGCTCCTGGGAATGCTGCTGGGAATGCTACTATAAAAAGAGCTCATAAATGTATAGAGTATAGCACAGTAACACACACACACATACCTTTTATCACAGTTAAACATCACCGGAGTGTTAACTCTTTGTTTTCCCAATAAAATTGCAGATGGTTTCATTGATTTCACGGCTGCAGGATGTATAGCTAAGATCCTGTACACCTTCACCAGCATACTCCGTGAAGTTAGGCGTTTACTATGGGTGTCTGTATTTACTGTTTAATAAAATGACAGAAATATTATGAAGTCTCATTCCAGATGCCAAGGCATAAGGTTGAATCTTGCTTAGGATTTGCATGGAAGCTGATCCAATGATGAGCTGGGGACGTTCAGGATGAGGAACCAAAGGAACCCACATCAGTGTCAGCCATATCATCCCTGTGCACCCGTTACAGACTTACTGGGTCTTAACCTGATCAGCCCAAATTCCCTGCTAATTTCCTTCCTTCCGTGGGAGGGGCTTTTGACCTTTGAGCTAATATTTTAATATATTCTGGAATTTGAAGTTTTGCATATAATAAACTAGTTATTTTCTGGTACTTCAGATATAAACAATTCCAATACAAAATTTTAACTTACTCGGGTGTTCAGTCTTTTTAACTGAAATTATAACAAACAGAAAGATTTGAAAGTCTTTATAAACATATTTCCATTTTTCCTAACAATTCTAACATGTCAATTATTTTGCAGGACCTTTTTCCTGAAGGACTATGAATGGCCAATGTGGTTTACAGAGAGCAAAAGGAAAAAGAAGGGAGTGGGTGCCCTTAAGGTGGCAAATCAATAGATTACTTCAGTACATGCATAAATTCAGGTACCCAAGCCCCCTTTAAGGTCAAGTTCCATGCTGGAGTCACTCATTCCAATATTTACTATCTAGAAAAAAATGGAAGAAATAGCCAAAATGTAAAATATATTAAAAAATCTTAATTAGAATAGAATGGCCACTTTGCCAGGCCTGTATTCTGTGTTTGTATGGCACCAGAAGTGCACCTTAAAAATCTACCACACAGACTATAGCTGTCTGCAATTGTATTAATCTCTCTCTCAAAATGAAATAAAAAAAATGTATGAATGACTTTTTGTTGACTCTTATTTATTAGACTAAAAGCTCTACACAGTCAAATTCTGTGGAAAATCCAAGATCATAATTTCTTTTTCTCTGGCTCCTGATGGGTTGTTAGCAGGGCCTTCATGTGCCTTTCCATATAACCTTACACTCAATGCAAGTTTTGTCCGTGACATAAATATGGAGAGTTTCTGTCTCACAGAAACATGATCCTCCTTCTTGGACATTCTCAGTCTGAGCACTTCAGCTTCTCTATGAACTTCCCGCATCTCGTGACTTAACTCTTGTTTCTTTTGCCCAGTGTGCCCTAACCAAAGCAAACTCTACCCAGTGTCACACTTCCACTCTGGAGGAAAGATCATTCAAGAGTGATCTTTTTACTTCTACAATGATAGTAAGAGACCGTAGTCTATACGCAATAGGCTATTGACAACCCTGCACACACTCAGTCATAGTCAGATATGTGACAAAGTCCAATGAAATCCTATTAGGGAATAATACAAATGACAGAGCTTAAAGAATACAGTTAGCTCCCAATTAAACAGCCCATAAATCTGTTCAGAACTTACAGAATTTATCACCAGGACAGGAATCTCAAGACCTTTCAGAGAGTCTCATTTGAACAGACCTGTTGTCCACTGAACCAACAACTCTGTTGCTTACAGACAAGATATTTCACCAACTTAAGTACTATTAAAAGATGATTATGCACTGAGCTTTCCTGAAATTGTGTAACATTTGCATGGTATAACACATACTCTTACTTGTTCACTGCAGTCTGATTCAAAGTGCTATAAATATGTTTGCCCTTTCTGCTAAGCCCGCCTAAGGGATTAGCAACCCCCCAAAAGTTCAGTTGAATATTAACTGCATTAACTTTGCAGACTGTAACATACTGTTACACTCAAACAGCCTACGGTGCAGTATGGATGACTTGCTTAATAAAAAATGTTTTCATGCAAAGCCCTATTGCTAGAAAAAAATAATTTGCTCTGTCAAAGGGGGTGACCTCTTCCATTTAACTTCATAAAGCAAACAAATAAAAGGGAGATCTTAACAGCGATGTCCAGAGAAGCGCTTAAGATTTTGTCAAACCAGATGGACTTCCCTTGGCAACACGGCACCAGCTCCACTCTACGTTAGAAATCAAGTCAGTTCGCCATGAAAAAAACCTGTGAAATACAGCAGCAAAGTGTCATCTACTGTCATAGTGTGAAGTCAAAAACTAGAAAAGATGACTGTTTGCTTACTTATTTCATTAAATAAGTAGTGCTTTGCATGCCAACTCCCGTAACAACCACATGTGCCAAAAGACTTTCAAGCACAAAGTTATATAGCAATGAAGATAAATAAAAGGAACAGGAAATATTTAAACATTGGAAGAGGGAGAGTTGATAGGAGTGTAAAAGGAAGCTGACTTGATAGCTAAAGCCAAAAGTCAAGGAAGAGCAGGTTCTTAAACCTCCGAAGTAAAAAGCTCCCAGGCAGCGGCAGAGGGTAACTGGCAGTATCTGATCAAAAGATGAAGAAAGGGATGGAGAAAGAGGAAAATGAGAATGGCTGGGACAAGTTTCTGAAGGTTACAAGGTATAAAGTGGGACCACTAGAGTTGCTTGAAGTATCCAACAGATTGTTAAAATACTTTTAAAGATTAAAAAACCCTTCTTCATTATAATCACAGTATTACAAAAATGTAGAACATGTCTATTATCTGTTGAAGATAGAAATTGCATAATACATTTTCTTTGCTTTTATAAAAATAAATAGATGAAAGCAATCTTCTCTATGTTGCTGTGGGAACGTTCAACAACTCTCAAAAAGACCTTGATACCAAATGCCGCAATGAAACCTTTCTCATTTGGTCTTCAAGGATCACGTATGTATCAATTTGTAAAAACGCACTCTTCCATATGAAGAGTCTTAGGTGTAATCAGAAACTAAATAAAAACTTTAAGAATTAGAAACCATATTTCTCCATAATGCTGTACACTTACTTGCTTCTGCCATTCACCATCACCATTATGTTGTCTAGAAATGGATACAAACAATAGATGTTGGTAATTACACAAGAACCTAAACTGCAGAGAGCCTCAGACCAGAGCATTAAACTGGAATTAAAGCTTTACAGGAAAAGAGGAATGTTTCACTCCCTGCAATCGCCTCCCGCTCTTACACGCAAGCACTGCACACCTGCTACCCACCTGCCAGATGGGACTGAATTCTCCTGAATCAGATCTTGGATTTTTAAGCTCAGCTTGAGTTCAATTGGATTTCAAGACATCAAAATATCTTATCATTTCACATTTAAAAAATTACATCAGTGTCCAGGAACTCCTAGTTTCAGTGTTGTTTGCACAATCAGATATGTATTAAAGTTGGATTATTGCCCTAAATGTACTAATACAAATAAATAAAATGCAACTTTGCAACAACATTTGATTTAATTAG
The DNA here is from genome assembly GCF_000690535.1 of Cariama cristata. Lineage (NCBI taxonomy): Eukaryota > Metazoa > Chordata > Aves > Cariamiformes > Cariamidae > Cariama > Cariama cristata. The sequence continues at coordinate 34,061 of NW_009624801.1, read as the reverse complement.
ATATGCTCACTTAATGCGTGAAAAACAGAAACAAGCTGATTTTATATCATCAGCATGTTAAGCGATATTGGGAATTTAGCTAATCCGTAGTGACCGGTAGTGTTTTTTTTAAAAGTCCATAAAGGCAATTTAGCAGCCCAAACTCACTTAAACATTGTAGGAACTGGCCCTTAATGCACAGGTATCATAAAATATTAACACATGTTAAGAAAATACTGGGAAGCATTATATTCCTAGAAAATTTGCTAAGCTTGCATAATGTAACATTTATCATCGATACAGTTTCTTCAGTTAAGAGCCTGTTCTTCAGAAGGAAGAC
>NW_009624801.1:0-33711 GCF_000690535.1 Cariama cristata | reverse complement strand
TTTCCCTCCCTCTCCCCCCTCCAGCAGCTCAGCTCCACCCAGTCCCCGTTTCCTGCACTTCAGTGGGCTGCTCACAACTGGCAAAGTCACATTTTTAATTGGGACTGGCCTCCGAACTAGTCTTTGTCCACCTTTTCCATCAGTCTTGAAACCAACTTGAGACTTCCAGGGGGTTAACAAGTCATTGGCCAGCAGCAAGACATTCTCCACAGGGACCGCGGGCATCTGGAAGCTGCTGCGGTAGTGTTCCGCCAGAGCCGTATCTGGCAAGCACCGAGGCACAGAAATGCGAGTCCTCCTTGCTTGGCCAGCCTTGGACTGACCTTTAGTCGTAACGGGGAACAGGAGTTTTGTTAGTGAACACAGAGTTCTGTTCTACACATTTTTTAAATTGACTATTTTATTGATGTAAAGTGCCCAGGTGCCCTCTTGACAGTCACTAATATAGATTTTGAAAATAAAATTAATTAAGGGCCAGTCTGGACCACCTTTGCTGTCATCATGTAGTACCCTTTTCTACAAGTAACAATGCTATCAACCAGCGAGCAGAAGTATAGTGTTTGTAGAGTATTTCATTACATCTCAAAACACTTGACTATGGGGTCAAGATCACTGTCACCTATCTACACGCATGCACGCACACACACACACACTCACTCTTCTCTCCTACCTTCCAAAAGGGGAACTGAAGCACAGAAAACTTAACCGACAAAAGTCCGTGCCGGAGCGCCAGCTGTGCCTTACCGGGCTCTGTCCCTCCAGACCGCGGTGAGAGCATGGCACGGTGCGAGCCCGAGCGGGAGCAGAGCAGCCTGGCACGCAGGCTAATCTGAATTACACTCATCCAGCCCTTGAAATGGTTCCTCATTAGCTGCGGGTTAATGGAGTCCCAGTGAGCAGTGTTATTTTCATCCCCTGCCTACTGAACACAAAATTCATTTGCAAATATCCTGTAAAATACTGCAAAGCAAGCCAAAGAGATATGACAACATAAGAGGCATACTATTTATGGAATGCACTTACCGTCATTTAGAAAAGGAAGCTGACATGAGCAACAGCCTAAATTTAGCAACACATTTAGTTTTTATTCACTAGTCACAATGACAACATTTTAGAAGGCTACCGCACACCTTGTGCGCCAAAAGGTTCCACTGAAATCAAGACAGACTTTGATCTGAAAGGAATTTGGGATCAGCTCCTTAATGAATACAACACTGAGTTAAATTAAGGCAATCACTATCTTGACTTTCTATTCCAAGTAGATATAAAATTACATTGATTGCAGGAAATGGTGGCATTCAAACAATATCGCAATGGCCAAAGCCTGAAAGCTAAATTCATTGTCGAGCTAAACTAGGCTTTCAGAGGGCACCATTTGATTTGAGGGAAAAAAGCATTTACAAACCACATATTTTCAATTAATAGTTTAAAAGGCACAGAGTAAGAAGGGAAAAACACTGGTCAATATGCCACATGCCACTCAAACAAGCAGTCTGCATGTAGATGTAGATACTCTGTGCGTGTGTGTTTGTACATATATACACACACGGGTGGGTGCACGCATGTGGTTTTGTTTGGGTTTGGTTATTTTTTTTAAGGCAGGCTGTGCTACAAAGGCCAAATTTGAGATTCAGAAAGACGCAATGTATTTCAGAACAGCCTAAGAATACTGTTTTACCCATGCTATCTTTAATTCAAAAGTAATTTCAAATCAACAGTGCACACAGTTAAACCTAGTTCTCTTGAAAACTCAAAAAAAAAAAGAGCTAATTCGAACCCTTACCTTTGGCACCTTAAAGACTTTTGGCCATGACTTACCTGTATAAATAGAAAGAGCTAATTTACTACAGAAATGCCCATGGGCAAACATGTTCTGGCTAATGAAGTGTTCAGCTTTTGCATGATTAACCAGCTGGTGGGGGTGGTGTAAAAATCACAGGGCATAAAATAATAAGAAAAATTGATTAGCAGCTCTCTTTTAAAGTACTCTCTGAAAAAATTCCTTATTTTTGCTCAGCAGTTTGGAAAGTGACTGTACAGAAAGATAGTCGAATGACTTACCAAGGAGCCAGGCAGAGACCGCACTAGGCACTCCCTCCTCCAAGACCTGCCTCGCAGAGAGAGGTTCAAGCAAAAAGCAAGACACCAACCAGCACCATGGTTGGATTACTTATACAACAGGTCCTGCCACTAGTCATAAAGGTAATTTTCTACTATATTGCGAAAGCCATTATATAAAGTTAAAAACTATGACTATGCTTTGAGTCAATTCAGTTTCTTCCCCAGTGCTCTACACTTGAGCACCCTGGCTGGCTATAGCTACTCCTGTAAGCCAATTTAAGAAGTGCCTCCATATGGACCAAGGGACTCATATGCTACTGAGAAATAATGCACACATTTAGGTGATACTACATAAAGGAGATGGGTTTTGCACTCCCTAGGGACAAAAATCCCCTTGCCCTTCCCATCCTGTACAAGGGGTTTCTTACAAGCTCACATGCTCTGCCCCAAAAATAGGCCCTAATTAGCGTACAAGTATTTGGCAGACAGGTCACAAAAATAAATTTATCATTAACTGTCCCCTAAACCAATGCAGGTTATCCTGAAGCAGTTTCGCTTCATACACATCTGCTCTAGGTCCCTTCAGCTGGCATACAACGGGCATGTAAGTTTCTTTAAGAAAGAAAACCACATATTTTAATGGCATGGGATTACTTCAGAAATATCAAACAGCTGCTCATATAACGCATATGCACTAGTAATAAGAAACTGCAAAAATTTAAGCTACAGATAATTTGCAACAGGCCATAGTAATAGTCACGGTCCTCTTTACCTTCGTTACTTCTACGGAAAATGCAAGTTTTACACCTTTTTATGGACTTTTAAAAACTGGTTTATAGCTATGCACCATGGGAGAAGCAGGCAAAGGAACTGCATCTCAGGGATTTACAAAGTGTTCCAGCCCTGAGGATGCAGCCATAACTTCAAATGCTGGGACTTCATGGGTTCAGAACCTACGGTACCTCCCTTTGGCAATATACAAGCCGTCACGTTACATCCATGGTTGATTTCTAACCACAACTAGATATTGCCTCTCAGAGCTTCCCCTCTCATGGTATATGATGCTATACAATATACCTTCATATGCCCAGCTACCTGGATATGAATTCAATTCTTAAATCACACTGGTATACCGTGCATGCTGTGGTTCAAACTACTAAATCATACCACAGGATTCTTTGCAAGGAGTAACGATTTTACGTGAAGTGAGAGTTACAGTGAGAAGAACCAAAGAAGAACTCTGAAGTCTTTTTTTCCTTCTTCCCACAACTCCTCCATTTATCTTAATTACCACTTTCTGAGGAAGACAATATCTCTTTAAATGCACCAAAAGAGAGATTCTTCCATGCTGTTTCCCTATAGGAGCCAGGCAGATTATCCTGAGAACAGATCGCTTCATGCATACACCATATACTCCACCCAAAGATTCACACGAAAAAAAAAAAAGATCAGGCTTATGCAGGTTAGATAACTCTACAAATATTCCATAGAAGTCTTCCTTTCTTATTATGTACATCTGGGAAAGATTCATGGTCAGTTGAGACTTCTGACATCAAAGAGGTTTTTGCATGTTTTTGAGGCATTGCTGGATAGGTAGATCTTTCTACTCTTGCATAGTTCTTGTTTTTGAGCTTCTAACCTTTTGGAAACATTTCAACCTATTAACACTTTGGAAAGTGGGCATGCAGCTGACACAGGCAAACAGAAATAGAGGAAAACTGAAAACACTGGCATGAAGCGACATTTCCCTCAGTACATCAGCTGGGAAAGTGCTATCTCCAGGTAGAATTCACAGTAAAATAGAAGTTTCTAGTTAAGCAAGAAGTGGCATTAAATTCCACTTGAGTCTAATTCCTATGGTCATATTTGAATCATGAGCAATTTCTAAAATGTCAGGTATTTCTAACTCTGATCAGCTGAGACCCGACACTGGAGTTTGTAAACTGTGTTTGAAGATATTTTCAAAGATGGTAACAGCCTAATATGGTTACAACACAATTTATTAATTGCAGCCGTACTTGCTAAGAAATTATGCTGTGTACTATCTCAGTAACATCATAATTTTGTCTAGCCTACTTGTTTAAAAAGTAAAATTAAAAAAAAATGCCTGTTTGCCATAGAAAGTGAATGCTGGTTAAAATCATAGTGCCTTAAAGGAATTCAGAAATACAGCTGAGGCACAGCTGTTTTACAGATGGAAAAAACAAATTCTTCAGACCTGTATGTTGTACTCCAAAAGCTTTATTTAATTATCTGTTTGTTTACTTATAAGCAATTGCTTTGGAATAGCCCCTCAGTGAGTATATGCCGTGTGCTCTGCAGAGGGGTCAAGCACAAGATACAGGCTGCGGACTACAGGTTTAACTTCAAAGAACAAACACACACAAAGGTATTTAGGTGCCTAATTCCACTTATATCTACTCTCAGTGAAATTGATAGAGAATAAGCACGTCTGAGGACACGATCCTTTGACATTAACATGGATTCCTCACCTGGATCCAGATCTGCTTTTTTGGACAACAAAACAGCAGAAAATAAAAACCATTTTGCTCCATGGCCTCCTGATCCTCTCCTATATTGGAGCTTCTCTAAGGCTGACCATGGTTCCCAGCAGAGGACACAACAGCCAAACAGGCTGGTCTAATTAACTGGAGTTTTTCATACTAATTAGTAACAACAAGAGCATAACGCAATCAATAGGACACCTTATGCCACTACTGCTTAAGTCTGATTTGACTACCTCTGGTTCAGCTGTACCCTTGAAGCATATTTGGAGGGTTCTTCCTGCCACCCTCCCATGCAACATCAATTTTTAGCAAGGATAATCTTTCCTATTATACTAGAAATTGCTAAACAACATTGTTAACCTATGTGATGGAGCTAAAAATCAGCTGTAAAGAGCATATCGAGGAGTGAAAGGATTTATTTTTATAAAGTATTTTGATTACCTCTAATGTGATTATATACTTGACCAATGAGTAACATAGTATGATGTTCACCCTACTGCAAACTAGTTGATACAGACTTGTGTAACACACAGGTCCCACTCAAGTTCGAGGGGAACCATGCTCTGTTGCTTCACTGTATGTTCAGCAACTCACTTCTAACTTTGTATGAAAAAAACCCTCAATGATTTATTCAAAAGTCATTTAAAATTCTTTCTGAATGACTTCTGAAGGACAACTGGCAAGAAAGTGATATGTTTGAAGAAGAGATAAACACAGAAAACCTGTAAATCATCTTCTCCAATTGAGAGACCAAACTTCTAAAATTAGTTCCTGGAATTTCTCCTTTGGGTGCCAGTTTAAGTCTTGTTCCAAATGACCCCTAACTAACAATCCTCCTGACTTTGAAATAATCCACAACTAGTCAATAAGACCTATTTGCTGATTAGGTGCATGCAACCCCCTTGCAAAACTTCACATATTTGTAAGCTTATTTTTAAGAATGCACTTTTGTTCCAGTGTCCTGAAACTAACTGTACAAACACAAAGAACTCAGATGCCCTCTCAACTCCCATTGGAAGTGACAAGTGAGTCCTTCTAAAATTGCAGACACACGCTGTCAAGTGCAGGTGTTTGTAAACAAGTTTGGAAATGTTTCTAATTATAAACCATAAGAGTTAAAATTAGAAGTCCAATCTGCTAGCTTTAAAAAAAGCATTTCCAAAAGGGTTCATCTAAATGAGAGCAACCAGTGATGTTTAATTTAGTTGCAAGAGCAGAATTTCTGTGCAGAGCAGCATACTGCTCTTCATCAAACTTTCCACTAGGAGTTACAGTACATTTCTTAAATAAAAAACAAAACGATTTGATAAGAATTTTAATTTGCTGTCATACTATGATACTGTCTATTTGAATGTGCAATCTAAAAATACCCTATTCACAGGTCTTTTGCATTTCATGTAATTAGAAAGAAGGAAAAAAAATAAAGTGTTCCCCAAACTTCTGAATCTGTCTTGGCTGTCAACATCAAAGTTTAGCTTTTATGGGGAACTTCCCACACTGACCTTCTGAGAACACAAACCAAACACTGTTTGAAGGAGCCTTACTCTTCCAGATGAAGTTCTCCCTGATAACCTCACCTACCGCAAAGCTTGGCTTACCCTGCCCTGCTGAGGGATGAAACTGGGGAGAGCAAAAGTCATCCCAGAGCTCCGGCTGATGCAGATCTTGGGATGCTCTCACTGAACTGGTGGTGCCTCAGTCTTGCCTTCACCACTCTAGTCTGGAGGTCAGAAATGTAGCTCTAAGGAGCCACAGACTTTGACTGACACCTCAAAGAGACGTTAGAGGGAGGCTAATCCTGCAGTCCTTGTACACCCCAAATTGCATTTATAATGCATTATGATGAGACAGTGCAGGCAAAAAGATGGACTTTAACTCTGCAGAAGCTTTGGAAGAAAGCAGAGCTTTTACCAGACTCAAGGGGAGTTTGTTTTTTTTTAAAAAAAAAAAGTTACTACTGGAATGTCTTGATCTTCACATTATTTCTTAAGAGAACTACAACTACAACAGCACATTTGAGTGTGTCAGAATAGCTTCAGCTGATTACAAGTGAGCAAACATGAAATAATTTCAGAGAGGCTTGACTATGGCCTTGCTTCCATCAAGGGGTGATCTCTTGCTGCACTGTCCTGAAAGAGCTGGAATGGGAAATGGCTTAAGCAGTGAGGACCTGCTCCAGGAAGAAGGTGGGACTGGCCCTGCCCAGCAGACATCCCTCTACTCCCCAGCTACGGCACAGGCAGGGGCTGTGAGGGGGCAGGGAACAACAGCTCTTGGGCCCCTGCACAGCCAGCCTCCTCCTCCTCCAGTGGCATCTTCTATGACAGAAGAAAAGTCCAAACTCATCCTCCTCAAAAACCAGGACAGAAAGTAAGTTGCCTTGTCCCATCACACTGAGGGAGCTATTTCACATAATAACCACTATCCAACCCTTCCTTTTTCTTCCCTTCCTTTTCTTTTTAGTATTCGATGTCTAAAAATAATAGCAGTTTTCACATTTTTCTGGACAGCATTTTAGATCTCGCTGCCTTCAACAAACACGACTGTACCAGTTTAGTGCCTATCTGGTAGCTAGCAAGCACGGTGCTGCATCAGGATGAGAATACAAATGTGCTTTCAAACTGGGAGCCTTGCAGGTGGCACGTCCTTTGCTGCGAGCCATGGATATAACCCGGAATTGCACATCACTTGAGCCAACCTCTTTTTTTGTGTATGTGTGTTACCGACGTGAGCAAGGGATGGAGAAGCCCAGTTCTCCACTGTGGTGAAGGGACCACAGTAAGTGGGAGCAGAGTGTGGGCGCATCTCACCTGCAGCTGGTGGTCGCTGCCCCTCTTCTCCTCGCCTTGGGTACCTCTTCCTCCCCTCTCCTGGCTGGTGCGGTGAGAGCTCCCCCTCCTGTTCCAGCCTAACCAATGTCAGACCTTGTCCTACTGGAAGCCTGGCCTGAGTGAAAAGAGCAGGTTCAAAGGCAGCCCCAATGAGCTAGGTTTCCAGCTAGAAACTGGCACCAAAATTAATTCCCTGAGGGGGAAATAGTATAATCTTCCAATTAAAACCTATGTAAATATATTTATTTATTAAGCAGAGATATATGTACACATGCACAGGTTTGTATACATACTCTGACGCATACATACCATATATATTGTGTATATACATATATATGTGCACACACACATATACAGCATTGCATTGCTATATATGCTATAGCATTGCAAATCTTTAATGCTACTGATCTCATTGCTATTTTAATTCAAAGTATAAAAATTATTAGTTTCTGCAAGCCTATCTAACTTCTGAAGCATCTAAGCTCCTGCATGTACCTGTACTGTGTTCAGCTAGAAAAACATTTTTTCGTAAATGAATACATAGTAGAGCTGTGTTTGTAAATTTAAAAAAATAAAAACAAACAAGCTTTTCACTGGGTAGATAAATATTTTAATTAACAATAAGTATGTATTTAGGAGATTCTGCATCAAAGTCTAGATCAGATAGGGCAATTAACCCATTACAGTTTTTCTAAGATATTAGATGAAAGAAAATACATTTAGGAAATGCTTAATCGGACTTAAATTAAGCATTTGAGTCTAAAATAATCCCAGATAGTGATTTATTTCTAATATTTTCTACACGCTCAAAATGAAAGCATGAAAAGCAGTGCAACGGCATATATCTTCTACCAAAAATAGCTGAAAAATACTATAGAAGAATGCCTGCTGGGTTGGTTATAAAAGTAAAGTATAATCCATTAACTGCTAATTAGAAGCATCAGAAGCAGGCTTTGCTGCAATAAGAGCTGGCCTCTAAGTAGATGTTTCTGTAACCATTTAAAGGCACAGGGTTTCTCCAGTTGCTGAGAATGGAGCTTGGATGGTTTCAGCATAAAGGCCATGTGAAAAGAGACTATGGCACTTGGCCATGTTACCCAGCTGTTTTCTAAATATGATGACAGGTGCCATTTTTTCCATTTGATCGTGGAACGTAATACATCTTCAAACAAATTTTCCCCAACTAGTCTGGTGCAGTTACATTTCAGAGATTCAAATATAAGAATGTTTTTTTTTCCTCTGACAGACACATATTGCAGAGCCTTTGGCAGATATTTCATTATCTTCCTTTTCCTCGAAGCTGAATTTTGTTGTATGTTTTATTTTGCTTTCTACTGCTATTGTAAGAGGGAAAGAATAAGCACTTGGGCAAAGGATTTAATTTGGAAGGAATTAAAAAAAAAAAAAGAAAAAGGGGGGAAAAAGCTACTATTAATGATTAGACTTAACAAATTTGTCTTGCAATAAGGAAGGATTCTCTTTCTCTTGTCCACTACTCCCTAAAGGATGAGAAGTATTCCCATAATTTCTCCTATCCTTTATTTGACTAACTACGTGGTCAAACCAAGATCCTTTGCAACTACCGAAGGCCAAAAATGCCTTTTGATCCAGTTGCCTATCAAAAGGCCTTAACTGGTCGGAGAAAAAAAAAAAAAGGTGAAGCCAAAAATGTCAGTACCACAGTTCCCTGCAGAAGTAGCCAAGACACAGAAAGCAGTAATTATGGACATGAGCAACAAAGAGATGATGCCTTGAAATGGATGACAGGCTCCAAACCCCAGCCACGCTGGATGCGGAGCCAAAGGGAGCTCAGCTTCCTCTAGGGCTTGAGTGGCCTCGAGCAGTGGATGCTGACAGGATACAAGTCAGGCTGCGTAACTTGAAGAATCAGGAAAAAAACAAGCAGATAACTAACTTCCCCTGTTAAGAAAAGGGGCAAAGCTAATGTGAGGGGAAATAGTTCAGGTCAATGTTCTGGGCTTTTCATCTACATAGATTGACCAACTAGTAAACAAAGGAAGAAAATTTGTGTGGGGCAGGAAACGAGGGCATTTAGCTTTTTTCTCTCTGCCCTATTTTCATCTACAAACACAGAAGAAACTTGTTTCTTTCTTTGAAATGGTGAAACAGGGTCATCCATTAAGAAAAACTAAGATGGTAAGGAATCATTTTCTGAAGTTAAACATCTAAGAAACAATAAAACTATGACTACAGCAGAAATAATAAAATGAAATTGAGCTTAAACCAACGTCTTAAATATTTGTTAACCCTGGCAGCAGTTTTTACAAGGCAGATGAGTATATCTGTTTTCATTCTGTAGGTACAAAAACAACCATAAAATGCCCCAAAGCCACGGAGGGAGTCAGTGTCAAAGATATGATTAGTAGTTCAGAAGTTATCTGATTCGGGTCACATGGTGTTCCAAAAACCATATCTAAATATAGCATGCAAGAGATCCACACAAAGAGCAATTCCATCATGGGAGCACACTAAACTCTCCACAAAATTAATTAGGGTTATTTTGAGGCAACCAAACGAAAGCGAGGAGGAAAAAAATCAGCTCTTGCCCTGCCCAGTTCTGCAAGAGCAGATGTTGCTGGTGCGGACAAACCCCAGTTTGCAGCCCTGGCACACAGGGAGATGCTTTGGTTCCTGGCGAAAACCCCACACGGCACTAACATGGAAGGTGGGTGGAGGGCACGGTGTGGCTCCGTTAAGGAATATAGCTCATTGGGGAAGAGGATGATCCTGCCAGTAAAGGGACCAGCAGGTAATGGAGGCATAAATACCCAGGCAGGAAGACAATACTTGGGCTTCTTCTGTAGCTGTTAATAGCATCCTTCTAGCAGAGAAAACAACCACCGTTTTGGAAAGGGAAGGTCCGTGTAAATGATACCCTCGGTGCAGACCAAGACTCTGGGAAAAGACAATGCTTCCCAAGGCAGAATGGAAAGAAAATTCCCTGCTGGAAGTTGTTACCTCCGAAATCCTCCGTTTAGACATCAGGAGCAACCTCATGGAAAAGCATACAAAAGATCCTCAAAAGGCAGCAAGAGTAGGAGAAAGGGAGGAGTGTTCCCCGGGTCTCTTGGATTTCTTTTGGTCCTTCTCCATAAAGTGGCAATTCCATTTCTTACATTTCCTGAACACCAAACTGCCTTTCAGCTTCTGACCACCACTGGTCTACCAGCTGATTTCAGTAAGCTGTCCCACAGCACTATTTCCTTATAAAACCTTTTTAAAAAAAATTAAAAAGTCTGCTTGTGAATGCCACAGTGAAGCTTTTAGGATGACCACAAGGACTGATTTACCTTTGCATCACCTTCGTCCCTATTTACTGGGGGAACCCCCATTCTTCACTCACGCATTAGAACAAGCAGGACAACATCGATGTTACCTTCAAGACCCAGGCAAAGCTCAAGCAGAGGCTATGGAGAGCAGGGGAGAGAGCAGGACAAAGCTGAGGACAGCCAGTGTGGTGAGGAGCACTGCTGTCAGTGGGTAGAGAGCAGGCTCTCAAGCCCAAACCACGGAGCAGGTGATCCAGAAGGCAGGTAAGGAACAGTCTGAGTGTGTGTGGGACACAAACTGCAAATTTCGGCTTGAATGCTTCAGGCCATTAGCAGGTGCTTCAGGCAGTCATCCAAATCAAAGAAAGTAAGTGGAAAGAGCCAAATGCTGGTTAAAGAGGTTTGCAAACGTGAAAATCCCACTGCAGGCAGATAAAACATTTCCCCAGTTGTGGGAGCCGACTAGTAAGAAAAAAAGAAACAAACAAAATGCATATGCAATTTTTGTAAAAAAGGCTGTGTTGGGGATTTTACTACCCTGTACTCAAGCCCTGAGATGCAAATGTTGGCTGGGATGCTGAGATCAGCAGTTATATGTCCTCAGGTGGTTAAGAGACAAGACAGAAAAGAGCTGGCATTTGGGGAAAATAGAGGGCCCATTTGATAACGCTTCACTTGCGTGTAAGAGGGTTTCCCCTGTGGGTATTGTCCCAAAGAAAGCTCGAGGCAAGTTTAGACTGGTTCATTACTTGTCACATCCAGAAGGTGAGTCAGTTAATGATTACACTGACTCCCTTTTGACTTCAGTTTCACGTGTTTTCAACCTGAGAACTGTGTTCTCATCAAGACAAATACCACTCACAACAAACAGAAATACGGAGGGTGTCTGCTTTTCAGTTGCTCACAACACGTCTATAGTTATTTCTCAGGATTTCACTGGTGGTTTGCTGACCGTATTCTTGGTAGCTAATACACAGCACTTACAATCCGTGTTGTGGGGGGTGTCACTTTTCTGTATGAAAGTACAGGTCAGAGACCTGGAACTTGCTTTATTGGGATTAGTCTCCAAAGGGCCCAATATTGGGACCTTGAAGGTTTCTTTATAAAACCTGAATATCTGCTTCCTCAACAGTTAATTCCCTGAGGTCTCCTCAACCTGGTACAACACTACTTGGTTTAAGTTACCTTACACAACCATAACAAATAGGACTGGCTACTCCCAACAGTTGTTGATGCAGGCTAACTATATCGGCCAATGATAGTATATTTAAATCAGATGGTCACTTGAACATTATTGGTAAAGTTCTCCTCGCTGAGGGTTGCATCCTTTGCCAGAGGCTAGCAGGCCTGACAGAAGGAGAGAAGCAAATTCCTTTCATCAGAGTAACATGAGTCAATATGTGGAAAGATACTTCCATCTGCTCTATGTTTCTGGTGACATGACATTACCGTATAATTTGGTATACGTTTCTAACAGAATAGATAAAACAAGATGGCTCGGCAAGTATTGTTTATGTCCCACATCTATGGGAAGTTCTTTCAAACCATTTTCAATGTACGGCGCAATATGAGCAGCTAAGACTTGCAATGGAAATGCTGGAGGGAAAAACATGTTGCAGTTTATTTCAGAGAGATATGGCACAGACATCCATCTATGGTGCACTTCTAAAAAGAAACACGTATTTCCCAAAGTGCTCTCCAAAGAGGCACATTTGGTCAGCTACAGAAATCACCAAAGGAACCTGCTGTGTCCAGCAACTCGCGGACGCACACAACTTACTAGACGTCACCCATCAGTAGAGTGGCCTGTGCTGTTTCCGCATTAATTTTGTGTCCCTGTGTGTTACCAGAGCCCTGGGACTTTCATGGTCTGTGGGCAGCAAATCGGCTGAGCCAAAAGGAAAGGTTCCACCTGACTAGGCCAGTAGGAGCTATATTAAGCTTGTCTCAGCTGGAGGTCATTCTGCATATTTTGAAGGCTGCTTTCTTGGTAGTTGCTCAAGCAATCGGTGTCCAGAAATTAGGAACCTAATTCTTATAACACCCATAATACACAGAATGTTTCTGAAGTCCAGACCCTACGTATGTAAAGGTTTTAATTTCTAAAACGTTTGACCAAAGCCATTTCTTTCAGGCCCAAGCAGGCCCTTGGGTTTGTTAAGCAGTTGCTTCACGTCTCATTTCTAGTAGGCTGCTGGTAGCTCTGCAGCCAAGAATTCATTTTCACAATTCCAAAACATTTTTTGATACTTCCTGACCAAATGGTTTTGCAGTAGAAATCGGTTTCTGCCACCATCTGTTGTTACATAGTTTGGAAGTGCTAGCATTTTCCTTCAAGAGAGAAGAAGTTGGGTAGGACGCATGGCCAATCCCAATGGAACAGATACGCTTTTCCTTACTGTCACTTTATAGGGAAGGCTTGGCCTATTTCTCAGTAGCTGTGAAATTGTCATCAGCAGGATTCTTTACAAAGCTTGGTGACATATGGAATATATTGCTCACTTCTTAGTACTGTAAAAACAACCTTGCTGCAAAACTGAGCTAGGCAAAGAAAGCAGGTGCTTGATAAAAAAAAATCCATCACGCATCAAGCCTCTATAGACTTTGTAGAAACTCTAGACAAGGATATTTTGGAGACCATTAAGTTTTCAAATTAACTAAATAATATTTCAGAGAAGCTCCTAGGCCTCAGAGGTGGGATAGTCCCTTAAAAAGGAGCAGGTGAAACCGCCGTGCCACAGCATAACATCATGCTCTGCCATTCACAAAGGCCACATTCGCATTCCACACGGAAGGGAAGTGTCATCCCCACTCTGTGAGACATTAAAACTGCACGGGTCCAGTCTCTTTTTCTGATGCAATAGGAGACTATTTATTTAACATCAGTTTCAGGTCATCTCTTTTTGTCACAGCCTGGCCTTATTTTTACAGCTGTGGACTAGCCAAGAAGTAAATTAAGCAAAATAATAATAATAGTAAAAACCCTGTGGCATTCTGGTGACCATACACATTGAATTACAAATATAGGGCTAGAATTGCAGGAGTTCAAGTTCTTACTGCAGAAGACACCCAAAGAGCAACAAGAGAGAAAAGCCCGTTGAATTTGTTTGACTCTCAAGCGCAAAGTAGTCAACGGCATTTTCATACACTGCCAGAAAAAAACTACGTCTAAGAGAAACCGTCAGAAAAGGGATTATGAAGAGATGTAGTTAATGTCCAAACTGCTGTATATTCCACAGCTTTATCCACCCACACACACACATACATCCACAGTCATCCATGTTCAGTTGTATTGAGGAGGTGAAACCAAAGGGCCACTCACGCTTACAGGCTTGTTTGGGACAGTGGCAAACAGCAGATCCTTAGTGAAGGTCATGGGGCAGGCATATAGTGACAATTGCCCAGACTACCCTTCCCAACATCCATCTATTTGCGGCTCAGAGACTTCCTTTAACACAATACATACAATTTTTCCAGATTAGTGATCCACCTTTAGAAATCTTCACTTGCAGTTACAAACGTTTTTTTAGAGCAAGGTTCTCCAGCTACATTGCATGTTTCTTGTACTAAGCAAGCTATTGTATACTGATATGGAGAAATCCAGCCTGCTGCCCTCATCCCAGAGGAAAGGGGAAAATGAGTATTTGGGCAGCACGTGCTGCCTGAACTGCTATACAGGTTTTCTGCGCGTAGTCCAGTGGAGAAGAGGGGTCTGCTGCAGCCATTACACTGCACAGCAGGAAAGATCCTTCTGTGATGGTGAGAGTATGGAAGCCCTGCCCTCGAGGTTACGTTTTTGAGTGGCACATATACTAATAAAGCCATAAATATAGATCTGTCATCGATGGGACTCTGAAGCTACCCATTAGTCTCCTGTCTTTCTTTAGAGGGGACAGAGTGGCCTTTTAGCAGAACGGGATAGGGAACACATTGCAGGACAGCGAAGAAGTGCCAGCCACACGGACAATCATGGGACAGCGTGTACCTGTCATCTCCCCACAGTAACACACCGAGAAGGGTCAGTGCTCTTCCAGAGGCATCCAAAAAACTAGTTGTTATTCAGGGTTCAATATGTTTGCTATTTATGCACCTCCTTATTGCACCACTAGCTGCCGTACGCTTTACCACCTAATAACATGTGATTAAGCCAGAAAAAAAGAGGCCGAAGGAAAGGGCTAGTGTGCAAGAGCAAAAGGCTTTCCTAGCAGTTTCACACTCTATTCATGTAACACACAAACCAGAAACTAATACAGACTAAAGCCTACTGTCTAACTAAGCAGGCTTAAATAACACTTTGCTCTTTTATAATGCTTTTCATCCAGAAATCTCAAAATATTTGACAATGATGTGCAGACTAGGGGAGAACCAGAATGCAACCCACCCCCTGACTCCCAGGCATTTGCTCTTTCCATTAGACTACATCACTGCCTCCAGGTATGAGCACACTTCTCTCATAGTTGACATAGAAAGATGCATATGTTCAGCAAAGGAATAGTTTTCCCTTAATTTTCTATTCTGTTTGCTTTTAATAGCTTGTTTCAAACACTCTGTCTTTAAAAATAATTGCTTACAATGCACCTACGCTACTCTAACTACTACTACATGTATAAGTAATACTACACATAAGATGCAATCCTCATTATAGTAGGAAAGCAGACAATAATCAAAATGCCTCTTCTCAAAACTTTTATTCTCTTCCATGTATAAAGGAAAAAAATAGGTTTAACGATCATCAAGACAAAATAAAAAATTAATTATGACGGAGGAAACAAGGAGAAAACCATGAAGAGTTTGCTAGAAATAGGGAAAGTCAACATTTTCATCCAAAGGAGACAAGCTTGCAGAAATTATCACAGCAGTAGGGTTTCGTAACAAAATTCAAATGGCCAACATAGAAGAAATAAAAATTTGGAAAGCTCAAAGTGTTACTTTCATCATGACCTGTCAAAATCAGTATGGAGAGTAAAGTGAGTCAATAAAACACACCGATGTTCACCTGCATTCTCAAATCAGAAAACTCTCAAAAAAAAAAAGTTCTGATCCTTGCTACAACAGTGGGAATCCACAGTAACACCTCAAAAGACAGTGGTTAAATTCCAGATTTACACCTATGAAATCACATTTCTGATTTTTAAGTCTTTGTTGAACAAATGAGATTTAGCATACATCGATGCCTATGGGCTTCTGAAAAAGGGAGGTAGCTAATATAAAATGCATATGAAAAAGTTAGCATGTGAAAGCTTGCTTTTTTTTTTTTTTAAGGCTTGCAATGAAAACAGTATTGTTCAGAACAAACAGGAAAAAATCTACCCAAATTTTACCTCCATTCTCTCCAGTTAGAACTGCTGGCTAGCAAGTGAGTTTGTGTAAACTCAGTTCAAAGGAGACATAAATAGCATCTTTTTAAGCTAATGATTTTCACCACAGGCCATCTAAAACAGGTGTTAAGAGTGGCCCTAAAACAGATCCCCTCTGTGTTCACCTAAGTTCGTTCATTTTTGTTTTGCTTCATTTTAATGTATGTATACACCCTGTGTTTTCAGCTTGTCTTCAGCCCACTCCCATCCTCTGCACTCCCAATCTGTCAGCCAGACTCCAGGGATGGGAATTAAAAATGACCACGCTTAAAAACTGTACCTCCCCGAATAACAGACTTTACAGAAGGAGAAAGACTAAATAGCTGAAAAGTTCCCCACGGTCTTTGCCTATTAAAGCCCACAGCTTGCCAACAGCAGGCCACGTTTTAGTGTCAAAGAACAGGGCACCGGCTTGCGTTTCTGTGCAATGGGAAGTGCTGGGGTAATCCTGCCTCTTTACATTTCAGATCACACTGTTTGTGGAGAAAGTCAACAACACCAGGAGGCTCAAAAACACCCTGTAGTATTACACGGAGGATGCAAGATGCTTGCTGAGAAATAGTGCTGACACTAGAATACGGTTGATTCAGCATCAGCGATAAAAGCTTATTTTTGGTTGGCTCAAGCAGTATTTGATTAAAACAGGATAAAAACCTCATCAGACTTGCTTAAAAATCATTTTACACCCATTCTATCAGGCTGCATCATTCCCCATCTTACAAAATTTCCCACCACTAAAAAGAAAGGGGCAAGTTTCTGTTCATCAAATGAGCAGAGAGGCAGGGAAAGTCCTTGAAAAGGGTAATGCAAGGAAGTAGAAGGAAGGATTCGGTCAACTGGCAACCAAACAGAAACCTTCTGCTATTTCCCACTGAGAAGTAACAGTATCTGGGCTATAGATATGTTTGTCAAACATATCTATAGCAGGGATAATTAAGTTAGTGCAGCAAACTAGGTGCATGCTTTGAAGTGTTCATGCAGTTGCTATACTAACCTCTCTTTCACCTGGTAGGTTAAGCTCACCATCTCCTCACACATATTTGCAGACCCATGACCTATGCTCTGTCCTCATTATCGCATCGTTTCTGGTAGCTGAATGTCTTGGAGATGATATGCAAAGGTTTTGTCATAAATAAATGAGAATAACAGAAACCTAAATACAGACTTCTGTCACAGAGGAATAACCGCCTGGAATTTCTTATGGCTCCTTTCTGTCAAGTTCACATACTTTACAAGCAAATATTCCTACAAGGTAGGTATTGCTATTTTTTTCTTTTTTGAGGCCTCTTATGATTAGCATCCAAAATCTTGATCCTCAGTTTCCTACAACTGGAAAAACTGGGGAAAAAAAAACCCAAACACATTCTTGCCCTGCTTTGCAAAAAACGCTACAGACATTTCAATTTCCATGCTGGTATCACCCAAAATAACGGTCAAATTATAAAACAGAAAGTTTTAAAACCCATGTCTTTGGCAGTATTTTTTTATTCCATAATATTACTAGCAGTGATACCTTTCCTGTAAAGATCAAACCTAATGTGATGGGGAGGATTCTGCTCACCGGCAAGAAGAGCACCGCAGGAGTATACAGAATCGACAATGATTTCAAGACTGATTCCCACTGATCTCAGCGAAGCCAAGGCTTTATCCTGTACGCTTTTCCATACAGCTGGAGAATGATTTCATATGCAAAGATCCTCACTTACCCACATCCTCCTATAAATCAGAGTTCTCTGCTGCCTGTTCTTCACCCAACTCAAGAGAGGCCTATCGCCAGTGTCACCTTTTCTACATTGGGTTTCTATGGCAAAAAAATACTATTACTTTTACCTAAACCGGTGTATTTCTAACCAGGGTGGGACCCTGTACACACAAGACAGTTTCAAGACAGTGACTGGTAGCCCAACGGACTGGATCGGCACATGCACTCCTGAATAACTGACATTTACTTCTGAGTAAGGGACGCAATTATGATAAAGACAGCAGATGCCCTTGTGCCTTCTCTATTATACAGTTTCTACTTGCTTCGTCAGACACCTGCATTTTGGGTATTTATGGATCTGAGAAATCAGGTACAAGCACTACTGACAGGGCAAGACACTGCTCTAACTGTCCTTGTAGCGTCCATCCTGCAGGAACACAGGGGCCTTCATTTTCCAGCAACATCAGCCAGACACATACATTTTAACCTATTCACTCAGCAAAAAAGAAGAAACACCCTCTTGCTGCATTTGGTTGTTGTACCTTTTCCTTTATTTCCAAGTTAATCCTTCGTTACAGTTATCATCCCCAGTATTTCATTTCACAGGACACTATCTGGCTGGCTGAAGTCATATCTCCATTTTAGGTAAGGGCAAAAAAATCTCACCTGTAGTCCTTTACCCGTACCCATAAAACAATTCATAAAAATACCGTAAAAGAGTCAAGCTACGAACTTACCTCCTGTACCTCAGCTGCTTTCAGAGAAACAAAGCAAATAAGCAGGACGAGGCTCAGAAGCTTGCCCCAAAAATGAGACCTCCTGCTTTTACGACAGCTCTAAGCCC
Organism: Cariama cristata; assembly: GCF_000690535.1. Taxonomy (NCBI): domain Eukaryota; kingdom Metazoa; phylum Chordata; class Aves; order Cariamiformes; family Cariamidae; genus Cariama; species Cariama cristata. The sequence continues at coordinate 15,119 of NW_009624801.1, read as the reverse complement.
ACCTCAGAAGCAGCACGTCACCGGCACGGACGCAAAGCCCGCAGCCAGACAGGTAGCCAGGGACTCCAGCGCATGGAGCTGCTGTCGGTATTGGGAAGCGATGGTGAGCAAGGGAGACCAAACTCCCTCCTACATGCAAACTCAAGACTCAATTTTCTGCAAGGTTACCCCCAATAATTAAAAGGTTCTGTAATTTATCCTTAAAAGCTAGTCACGATGGGATCCATCAGAATCGATCTGTTATCTTTTACCTCCGCATGTACCGTGCGTGTGCATATCATATGTAATATGGTTTACCAGATGAACGCTGGCAATATTTTCCACTAATTGCGAGAGGTACTAAACTGAACCTTAACTAAAATTAAGTTGACTATTAAAAGCTCAATGAGTAACCCAGCAAACGGAAGCGCTGTATACAGGACTTAGCAAGCACGCAAGTGATCTGGCAACCACCAAAGCACAATATTTGCTGAACTTCCTATACCTAAAATTGGTTCCATACAATAGTCATATGTTCATTATGTATGATGATTTAACACTCACAATACCAGCTCCCTCCTGCAACTGACCAGCAATGGGTTTCTTGATATCACCTTACTGTGCTATACCTAATTTGTGCTCTGTTTTAATCACTCTGTATAAAATGTTAGTGTCTTCATGGAAGTCCAGGAGTAGATCTTCTGCTGTAAAAGAGGTAAACCAGCAAGACAAGAACACTCACAAGACTGCCTCTGACAAATTTTACGAAACTATTTGTCCATGAAATGCCACAGTGAGATTATGTGACAAATAATTCAAAAGTACAAATGAAATTATGAAAGATGTGCTCAGGAGCCAATGTTTATATGTATTAAAATACCAAAATAAATGTATAATAATTCAAGCATGCTATTCTGAATACACAAAGTTAGTGGACTGAAAGTTACAGGTTAATTTATAACATATACTTTCCATTAAAATAACAGATCTCCCTGTATCAGTTTTAAAAATACATGAATAATATTCTTAGCTATTAAGATGTCGTTATCATAGACAGTCCTATAAATTTTAGCGACCTCAATATAAACACAACTAGGTTTTGTAAGAAACACACATAGCACTTGTTACTATATAGTAAGTTTATTCACTATATATAGGCTTTTTATGATTGCAGTTTCTAAATTTTCAAAAAGTGTATTTTTTTTGTGCTTGCATAGTTTCTAGGCTATACTTTTATGCACATATGTTTTATGTTCTGTATTGTTGTTTTCAGAATTATACACATGTACATAAATCAAAAGCAGCAATAAATAATATTACAGTTGCACACAATCTAGCTATCTTTGACAAATTAGAAAACTAGGAATTCCCTGAGAAAAAGTTCTCTCTTTCAGGGGGCGGGGTGAGGGGAAGGGAGAAAGAAAAACGGTCTTATCTATTAATGTGGAGCAAAGGTACAGGCAAATGCCTGTACAACTTTTGCCTAAAAAGAGGGAAACATTTGGGAGAAATTCTAACGAATTTCCTAAATACTGCCCCCATAAAAGAAATCCAGTATTTTAAAAAATAGAAGGTCAAAGTGAACGTATGCAGAGTTACATGAAAGAGTTAAAGTTATTGATGAAAGACTATTTGCTGATCAGGATGCATCTATTTGAAATAGGATAGCATTTGGGACTACTCGAACAAAAGTCTACAGAAAACTGATAAATCAAGGAACTGAGCAGGATTTAAACAAACAACAGACATGGCTGAGAACACATGAAATGTCACGAGTACGGCTGAGAAATAAGTGATGGCACAGGACCACTTACTCAGCTACTAACAAGACATTATTTGCTTTGGCCTCCACAGAGCGAGACAGCTATCAATCCAGCCACATCTCCTGAAATTCTTGAGACTGAAGCCCTAAAAAAGTGATTATTATTTCTGGGTGCGCACATGCAACAGCCCAATAAGTCTGGCTTTCAAAAAACAAAACATCCACCATATAGCACAGAATCAGGTGAAACCCTAGGTGGCTTCTCGCAGAAAAGAGTTCTTCCCCTCCAAAGTGCTTCCCCCCAAAATTGCTGTTATAAAACACCAGGGCCTGGATTATCCAAGAAACCCTCTAGGAGCCATAATAATTTCGCATCCCCGTAGCCAACTTCCAGGTGCTGTGCCCATGCGATGGAGCCCTCAGCCCTATCAGTTACCACCGTGTCTTGTGCAGTGGCAGCAAATTCACCAGTGGGCAGAGTCCAGTACTGCCAGGAGGAGATGATGAAGGCCACACACATCTGAAGTCCCACTTCTTCTCTAGCACCTACATGTTTAAGCAGGCATACTCAAATTTCTTAGTTTTGATACCTTTTTCAAGGTTCCCAGGCTGCTCCTGAAAGAAACCTGCTGGAGGGTCCTTTCCTTCAAGGACATCGCTGGAGAAAGTGAGATACATCACATGTAGAAATCCACCGTTTTGCAAGAGGAGCTCATGCTTTCTGAAGTCTGTCGGGACGTGGGGGGAAAGATGGGAGCAGAGGGGCTCAAGCTTGTCAGGATGGAAGTGCTTGAGAACATCCAAAGCAGGTTTTTGGCCACCTGGGAAAGCTGGATATTGAAAACGCAGCCACTCACACAGGTTAGGCAACTTCTAAGGTTAGGTGGCAGTTCAGTGGGGATATTGAGGATCTCAGTTTGGGCTTTCAATGCCTAAATCCCACTTAAGTCCCATTTAAGGCATCTAATCCTTTTGTGGATCGGGGCCTAAAACCTTGCCAGGAAGGAGAGAGTCTATGCATGCAAAAGCTGATGGTCAGTGACAGTCTAGTTCTGTTAAAACTAAAATACACAGAGAACGACCTTATTTTGTACAAAGGAATAATGCAGAATAATCAAAGACGCATTCCAGTCATGGAAAGTTAATGGAAAGTTAATGCAGCTGATACAGATCACAGTCCTGTCTTTAGATCCCATGACAGTTTTGCTGACCTGCAGAACATTATAACCCATAAATCATGGGTCTTCAATAGCCCATGGGAAGAAGTACATTTGGAAATGTTCAAAAGACAAAATGACTGTAGGAGTCCTCAAAGAAAACTTCACTTACCCACACCAGCTAAGAAGTAAAACTAGAAAGGAGCAGAAATTTATAAAACACTGTAATGCTTAGAGTTAATAATTCAAAGAACAACATTCTGTCATTCAGTGACCAACTAGTTTGCCATGCTCCATGAAATTAAGTAGTTTCAGTCCAGTTCCTGATAGCCAGGAGTCCATCTGACAAAAGCTACCAATTTATTTCTCACTCACCTGCTGCCTCAACCATGGAGTAAACTGTCAGTAGACAGGGATACCAGTTTACTCTATATTCTCTACACCTGGTACCTCCATATCAAGATTGCCTTTTTTTTTTTAAAGGTGTCTGTACTTACACCACTTGAATTTAGTTGCCAGGACTGCCGATATGATATTTTCATATACAAAAAATATCTAATTGACAAAAGTGGTCTTCGTATAAAAGTAGCAGATTAGAATTACAATCATAAAACACAACTGTTTGTTATTATTCCATATTACTGTGTTTACAAAGGAGATATCATTAATTATTACTAATTATTTTAACGGTAAATATTTCTGCTGGTCCCCAAGTATGCACTGCAACATTTGCCTGACTGCACACACTGACACTTCTCTATGGGTAAAACACTGAAGTCTCCATTTTGGGAATTCAAATACATCTTCACAGAGCTGTGCTTCAAATGAGAATTCTGGGCTAAATCTCCTGCAGCTGCCCATCAATCAGCACCTGAAATTTATAAAACAGGAGAGAAACAAGGGAACTTGCCTCCCTGTTCTTTCTATCTGCAGATGGGCAAAGAGTTCTGGCAGCTCACCCACTGACTCCTGCAAGTTTTGCATTACAAAAATCAGTCTTTGATGCAAAATACAGGAGAGTAGACAAGCACGTGTTGTCACAGATTGTAAGGATGCTGGAGATACTCTGAGCAAAGGAAAATTGCCCATTGTCCCATGCCAGTGATGTCCATGGGACCACAGTGCACTCCTTCCTTCCTGACACTGCACTATCTCTCGATTGAAATTTGATTTCTTCTGCCAGGCACAATGATTCAGATGTCCTCCACCTGGTTTTCAAGAGGTGTAGGAACTACTAATGCTTCATGGTAAGGAGGCCAGTGTGGTTTCACCAATTTACTTGGAAATTGGTCTCGAGTCTCACTGTGCTTTCACCTGCATTTTATCTTCAGTTCTGGATTCGTCCCAGGATACACATGCAAAGTCAAAGTGGTATCTTTTCTGTCCAGCCACCTCCAGCCTTTGGTAAAATATACTTATAGGTGTGATTTACAGGAGTACCCCAATACACTCTTAACGCTGACACAGACAAGCAACAGAAAACATTTTTGCAATTTGGCATATGTTTTTTCAAACGTTCCTGTTTAAGTGTGCTCCTTTTACTTCTCAAAAGTACTTCTTTACAGTAGAAGTCAGCCTATTTTTGCCTGCTGTTAATCTATGTATAAGCTAAATCTTACCTTCCCGACTCACACAAGCAGTCGTCCCCTCTGTCTGGCAAGGCAGCTCAGAAGAATAGGGACAGCAGGATTTGTCCTGTATCTACCTATGCATTTTAGTTGCAACCTGTGCTTGACAGAGACTGGTTAGCTGTAACAGATTGATGAGAAATTGTTTGAAATACTTCTGGCTGAAAAATACATAAAACATAATTACTGATAAAACAACATAGATGTGTATGACATCTATGAAATACAGAAATAACCTAGAAACATAGAAATAACCAAAGTTCCAGTCTGGGACTCTTCTAAGTTTTCCAAATAATATAAATGTTACGACAAGTAAATACACAAAACAGTACGTCAGTACACTGCAAGGTGACAGTCCTGTCTACGGAACAGTAAGGGTTAAATTTTTTGAGAGGTTTAGGCGGCCATGAAAGTTGTGAATTTAGATTCACACTGATCTGAATTGTTACATTAAATAACGTGCAAAGTTATTTTTGTTTGCATTTCTTACTGACTACTATTCCCGTTCCAGGATCCTCCTTACAAAGCAGAGGCACAGCAGGGAAGCAGCACCCAGGAACAAATTAAGGGTGAAACATCGGTGGAACGCAGCAGGCCTGGGGGAGAGACTCATTTACGCAGAGAAAGTGCTTAAGCAGGGACATTTGTGCCTGCGTCTATGTGTACGTAGAGAGGTTTGGTGAGCGCATGCCCAGGGAGGATGATTTGGTTATGGTTAGAATTTGTGAGTGACAGCCATGTGACAGCTGGGAGTCAGCAAAGATTTTGTAGGGATGGAAATTCCTGAGATAGGACACACGACTGCTCATGCGATCTGCATGTGCCTATCATCATGCTATATTATAATAGCTGACACTATGGTCTACCAGTTCTCCAAAAGAGAGGCTATAAATTAAGAAGAGGATTTGAGGAATAGTGGATGAGAAATGAAAGTCATAACATTTAAAAACGAAGGGATAAATAACTTGCTTTCATGTTGTATCAAAACAAGCAAACAAAAATCTCCAATCAAACCACACAACACTAGTAAAACTTGCATTTCCATTAATTATCCTTAGTGACAGGTTATTATTTCCTTAGAATATAATTTTTTTTCTTACTAGCTTATCTAGAAAGGCCTCAATCCTACAAACACACTTAATTTTAAGCATGTGAATAATCCCACTGATTATGGCTATTCCTACATTTTCAGGATCAGGGCCTAAGTCACAACATGCAGTTAAGCAGAGGCATTTCCAAAGAATTGCTTCATTTTCCCTTCTGGGGGTCTTACACAAACATGAAGCCAGTGGACATATGCAATTTAAATCAAACCTGAAAAACTGAAATACTTTCCCTTTAACACTGAATTCAAGCCGATACAGTATCACATGACCTTTACTGTAATTTCTATTAAAATCATTTCATGTCTGGTTGCTTCTGCTATCCTGGCTCATTTGTATTGTTTACAACAAGTCATTGCTCTCGACAGTTAGTGGTGGCTGAATCCATGGTTACCAGTTTTTACATTCACTGGTTAAATGGAATGCAGCTCTTCGGTGGGGTTTCATGGAGAAAGCTCTTAAGAAACCACAATCCAGCTATCAATCAGGCTAACCTGGGAGAAATTAATCTGATAAACAGAAGTGTCGTTGTGTATGAAAAATTTATTGAAAGGGAGCTCAAGGCTTTTATTAGTTGCAGTCGCAAAAGTGGACGCGTTCGGATCAGACTTAGTGCACGGAAGACTTAGGTTATGTGGTCTATGTCTGACATTCATCCATGTTGTGCCTCCTCTGGCGCTCACTGCTAATAAAACTATACTGTTCAAGGCTTTAAAAAAAAAAATCTCAAACACTTATTTTACCAGAAATGTGCTCGGAATATAAATAGTGCTTAAATACAGGTTTAACCAGACTGCAGTCCTGGCAAAGTAACTTAAACAGACACAGACAAGATAGTAAAACACAAAATAGACAGCCCTGAGTAGAATTCAATTAAGACAAAAAACACCCCAAACAGCGCAACGTTGTTAATGACTGAATTAAGCCTGCAAACAAATATATTTTATTGCTACCTAAGAACAATACGCACTAATTCCGTTTGTCCTGTTATTTATAGTTTGGCGTAGGGTGGGGTTGCCAAAATCAAAAAGCAAAGCAAAAACTTATTTGCAAGCTGGACCCCCAAATCCTTTAAAATGCCTAAAAAACATAAGAAAAGTTCTCTATAGTTTGATGGCTACAATAATTGTCCCACAAGCTACATGAGAGCAACAAATAGTTAAATCAAACATATTACTACTAGCTCATCTACTGCAAAGTCACTGTATCAGAAGCCCGAATTGATTTGTTTCCTCAGAACAAATTGAAAATGAATGTAACATAACATCCGAAAAAAAACCAAAAACATAATATCCCTCCTGCCCTGCTAATCGGTTATCGTATAATGGTTGATTGCAGCTTTGCACCGTGCTATTGTTGCCTATAGCATACATACTTACAGGTTCTGGGTTCTTCCAAGAGTTTGGTGCAGTTTCAAGGACAAATGTCTTAAGGAAGCCTTTCTACTGTGCAGCAGTGATCCTAGCTCTGATCTCATTACATGAGCAAAGTGCTACAGCTGACAATATAAAGGAAACTTCCTGCGTGAAGAAGAAATCTTGGAAAGTCTCAGGGTTAAAAAGGCTGCTTAAATGTGCTGCTTGATTTGCTCCCTAGTTGTGTATACACAGTAGCAGCTGATCTCTGTTTGCAGCCCTGCAGAAAGAAACCTTTGCTGAAAACCAATGGCATCACATTTCAGTGGAGCTACTGCCAGGCTCTGGAGAGCAAAGCAACCTTTGACAACTTCACCCAGTTCGAATCACCGCTGTTTGCTGCATGTCCTGCAGGACTCCTGAAAGTGATTATTTACTGTATTGTTTTTATTAACGCCGCTCTGAAATCCTGCATCCTAGGCAGTCGTGATACAAGCAGAAGTCTCCCTCGCTGAAGAGGAGGTTTTGACTGTGTCACGACTGTGAACTGCAGAATTTGCCACAATATATTTTGCTTTGTCTCGATTGTGGCATTTGCAGATGAGAAGCTGTTAGCTGCGCTCAAAAGCATTTTCTGCCTCAGAATTGCTAAATTAAGTGCAATAGGCATCCTGTTTATCCTAAATTCATCCCGAGCCTGCCTTGCATCAGTCACACACACTTCTTGGCGCTTTTTTTTCTGACACAAGTCAAAAGATTTTGGGAGTGGGAGGAGGTTGGTTCTTTCATCTCATATCTTATCTAGAGCCTTTTAGCATGGTGCCCGTTGGACTAAAACCGTGGAGCACAACATCCCAAATTCGGCAAAGTTTGGTATTCTGACCAAAGTCCCAGCGTGACTCCAAATGTCTATTAGTGCCCTCTTAGCTCCTGCCTCGGCCCTCCACAACCAGCCAGGGACGGGCAGAACCTGCATCAGCTTCTGCAGTTCTTACTGATGTCCCAGCAAACTAATAAGACCACAAAAGCATAATAAAAAAATAACACATCTGCTAGGGCTATTTCAACTCTTAAACTGAGAAGCAATACTCCGAACACATCCTCACATTTGATGTTAAAGAATTACCAATAATTAATTCGGGTTTAGTCGTTTCACCATTTAGCCCAGGGTGATTCTCCAAGGAGTAACAGTGACCATACATTCCCCGGCACACAGTCAGAGCGTCACCGTAAAGCTTGCACGCTGCTTTCCAAACGGGACATACTTCTCTCTTCAGAATAACCAGCAAACCTCAGAAACAAAATTTAGAAGGGTCCCTTTTAAAAGTGCACCATTGCAGAGTTCGGTCAGGAGGAGTTAAGGGTTTTTTTCCCGGGCATTTGTAAGATAGATTATTCACCACCCTCTCCTCCCCTCAGGCGCTATGACTATTCTAGCTACTAGTATATTGCGTGTTATTTCTTTAATATTTTGAACTTTATTCCAAAGGGCAGAAAACAAAACTGACAGTACATCAAGACAGCATGCTTTATGATTCAAACAGCAAAATAATTGAGATCCTGTGCATACACAACATCTGAGTGTGCGTAGCCACGTTGCACACGCGTGCACTACACTAACTCACAAGCACAAACAAGCATAAGGGGTTGTGGCCCAGTTTTCAGAGATGTTCATAGTTCATGTCCTCAACTGCCTTTGATTACAAAAAGTAAGAACAAGCAAAATCTGACTAGTAAAACATTAAAAATTATTTTTATAAAAGGTAGGCACCGTTTATAGCAGGGTAACCATACTGATTCAACGTGCACTTCCACCCAAATTTGCCTCTCTCCTTTGGGAGAAGGATCCTGCCCACCCCCGGACCCTGTCACACCAGAGAAACAAAAGCACGAGGTGGCACCAGCAGGATTAATCTTGCTCTTCTCCCTGGAGAGACAGTGCAAGGCAGGGAATCGAAATCCTGGCTGGGAAGCTGGGCTCACTGACTGCCTGTGTCACCTCCGACACATTACCTCACCTTTCAGTGCCTAAACTGGCACCATCACATTTAATGCGTGTTGCAAAAGCACAGCTTCTGTGCCTCTGTTGCTCAAGCTGCGAGACAGGGATTGCGTGTCGGAGAAAGGTAAAGGACTAAAACCTGAGGTTGTATGTCATATGTCCAGCTCCCGTGACCTTGACCGCCTGCTCTCTGTGCTCCAGTGCCCAGCCTGCTGCCCACACTCGGCATACCTCGCTCTCAACCCTTGTCCACCTGGTCTCTTTTGACTGTAATATGGCAGAAGAGGTTTTTTTTCTGTTAGAAATTCAGCACAGAGTAAAACAAGCCCTTTTTGTCAGATGGAACTCAAGGCATTAATTTAAGAGAAGTAAAAAAAAAAATAAATCCCTATGGAAGCAGGAATTTCAGTGAATGAAGTTTCCTCCTCAAAAGCCTCTAAATACCCAATATATAATATCTGTGCAGAAAGGCTGAGACTTCCGAATGCGGCATGAGAGCAGTAATCCGACCGTATTCAGCAGTCCGACCCCACACAGCCCAACTGGCACTTGTCAAGGCTGGAGGACGTCCACTCTGGGTTAGATTCCACTTCTCCTTACCTCTCCTCCATAATCGTGTCCCATCCGTCACAGCTGGGTCAATATGGATCCAGGGACACAGCTCCTTCAGCTACCTTCTTTTGTAGAAGTATACACGACTCCAGTCATGGGACACACAGGAATTGCCAAATCTTTCTCCTCCCAGTTTTCTCAGCTATACCTCAACCTGTGACACTCTGCCTTCCCTTTTCTCTCCTTTCTGATTTTCTCAATGAATTTTGTCTTCACAGCATTGTATCTGGCAGGGAGCATAGTAACGATTCAAAGTCCATTTTCCAGCCTTCAGAGGACAGGGTAAAGTAGCCTGGCTACTAAGACCGCAAAAAAAAAAAAAAAAAAAAATGCTTGGAGAGGATGGGGAGCAAGAGCTAGGCGAGAAATGAAGAAGGGGAAGCGAACCCCGAGCTTAGGCGATGTCAGAAGCTGCACATCTCCATCCCTTCTCCACCCATCCCCAGTGGAAAGGGTGGTCCTTGGAAACCAACCCCACTACCTGCTCTAAACTAGTACTGGTGCCCAAGATGGTCCATGCCCTGCCTCCCTGACACCCGTCAGTTGTAACAATTTAGAAAGCTTCTTGTTAAATTCATGCGGGTCTTAAAATTCAAAGACATCATCAAGGGGAAGTCATTTAAGGCTAATACTACAAACAAGTAAAACAGAGCAAATTCTCAGTTTTAGCATCAATCTCAGGATATTTGTTGTATATTTTAAAACCCTGTTTCCAGGAGTTAAGTAGTAAGAGACCAGCTTTCTCTTTTATAAAGAGATTTCTGGCTCTTGTCATAAAAGAGGAATGTTTGAAGGTAACCGCAATAAAACAGAAGTCCAGCAGAAGCACAGTGACACTTTTCAAAGTCACACCTTTTAGCTAGCCTCAAAATTTTCAATAAGCAGTATCAGTTTTAATTATCAATCTCTGAACCCAACAGGAGTACACAAAGTAATGAGAGCTACACCTGAAAGCACCTGGAAGGCCAGACTCCAAGAAACACATTCACCCTATTTTATTCAGACACTTAGGAATTCGCTTAAACATTAAGTCCAAAACTCTGCTCATTTAGACCTGTCTGATCTCTGCACAGATCTTGAATGTGTCCTATCCCCAGTCTATCTATATACATATTAACTGTGACTACCAGATTTTCTTTTTAGCATTTTAATGCATTTGGATCCTCGTCAATGTATGGAACACCTTCCTCTCCTCATCCTTACACACTGAGCGGCTATGCTCTCCTCATTGAAATTCGTCCATAAAAGTCACTTCTCCCTTTTCAGGTGTTAAGACTTTAAACCAACACTAACATAATGATCAAGAGAGTTGTACATCTAAGTTAGTTGTTGTTCCCATTAGCAGCTCTGCACTACCTGATCATTCAGGATTCTCTTTCCTGTTGTATTTACTATGCTCACATTTTGTGCTACGTATAGAATTTAAATTGTTTGTTTTTTCATACCACTCTTGTCTTTTATTTGCTCTCTGAAGTATCCAGCATACTTTGAAACCAATATAGGTGATAATATAGATGTAAATATCGCCATGGAGGCATCACAATAAATTTGACATTTGGAATAATTCATTCAAGGTGTCTAGATCCAATTTAAATTCTTTCCCAATTTTAACCGAGGCTTCATAACCAGATGAACTTAAACGAAGGTGTATGACTTCATGCTACACCGGTAATCCACCCTAACTAGGAAATAAATTTTCAGTGATTAAGTTGAATTGTTCATACAAAACGCCAGCTTCAGCTTTTCACCCATACAAAATAGCTTGGAAAATATATACTGCATGTGTTTATTATAGCTACAGTTGCTATGAACATCTATAACTCTCCAACAATTTCTTTGATTTATGTTCAAAAACATACAGGGCATGAAATGATGCCTGCAACCTTACATTTCCCTCAAGAACATTGTGGGGAGAAGATATATTCCAAAACATCATGTTAGATTCCTTGTTATGTCTCCTTTTTAAAATAAATGTATGATAATCAATTACACATGCTTCAAAGCAACTGCCACTAGATTCCCCAACAGAAAAGCTGTTTGAGAAAAGTTCCATTTTCTTTCCCCTAATGGTTGAGTTATAATAAGAGATCTTGCTCAGATATTAAAGGAAAAAAAATAATTGTATTATAAAGGATAGGCGCTGCTCAACTTGTATATGCATGCACAGTTTGTGCTTGCCTAGACTTGACTTAGAACAACATTTTCAGAGAAGTAACATCTCCACTGATCAACATGCTAACAAAAGCATGTGTGTGTGTGAAGATCTTGCACCTAATCTCCTTGTCATATATGCCTGTAGTAATCCAACCGATGTCAAGAGAATGACACAGATGATAAGTTAATGTATCAGGCTCGACTCTCCTTTCAACCTCAATATGCAAAACATTCATTTAAGAAGTCCACCCAGCTGTACCTTCCACTAGAAACAGAAACCTGCAGATGTTTATAGGAATATCAATTAAGCTGAAGGGGAGCTCTGCCATTAACGCTGGTGCATGCAAGATTGGACTTTGCAGACCTGCCTGAACTCCACACAGAGGATGAAGTGCATGTTTTCTCCAGGGTACGGAGGCCGATGGGTTATACGGCATTAACAAGTGAGCATAATATGGATGATGTCTCCACAACCTCATGGCTCTGGCACAGGGACAAGGGCAGCATCCCCAGGCAGCCCCCCTGCCCACGGTGGGGAGACGGAGCGGCCGGGAAGGCATGCGGTGCGTGGCACCCAGCGTGGCAAGGGTCAGGATCTCTTGTCTCCCTTGCACCAGGGAGTTCGTGCTGCCTGCACCCCAAACGGGGAGCTCTCATTCCATACGTCCTGGGCATTTAATGCCTTGGGTTACACTGCAAACTGGACAGCTGGCAAACGATAGAGAAAACTGGACTGGCTGGGTCAAGCCCCTCTAAGGAGGCCTGATGCCTACAGGCACTGAGTTTCAAGCACACATGGCGTAAGCTGGATCTGAGACTTGTTTCAAACAAAACATAGCCCTGTTCATCCCTGCAAGTGTGCAAAATTTGCGTGCCAAATCTGGAAACAGAAATAAATTCACTCCTTCCATCCTTTTTTTTTTCTTCCCTGTCTTCCTTTGGTTCAAGCCTTCAAAGAACAAAAATTCAGAGGAAAGGCAATGCTGGCTTGCACCCTCTTTGGACTCCATCGCTATTTCATCTGTTACTAACGAAGCAGAGGAGGAGGAGGAGGGGAGATCACTGGACGTGCGTGCCTATTGCCCATGCAGCCCCAGCTACATAGCAGCAACAGTTGTTCTCCTATTTTCACAGTGGGAAGTAAGTGGGTACTAGCTGTATAGGAATAATCAGGAGGAATCTAGGTCAAAATCAAAGCAAGACTGCTCTGTCCATTTGACGAAACTCACATGCAAACACAATACCCATGTAAAAACAAAGAACTTATTTGTAACAGTTATCTCTCTTAAGATTGCTAAACAAGCATGCAAACGTTGGCCTACCTTGAGTAAAAGACACTATTCCTTTCCTGTGACTTTTGAAAAGGCATTCAAAATCAATAGAAAATTGCAATATTAGGAAATTTTATAATCATTCTTTCAAAAAGGCAGACTTGAAAGGGTCTCTTGTTCACGGGTAAATCTTCAGTTAGTTTTTCTAGTACCGGTGGTTCAATCGAAAGACTCGCCAACTGCCCCCTGGAGAAAACTGAAGATCTGCATTTAAATGGAGATATAGTATTTCCAAATGCACGGTACCTGCAAGGCAGATACTGTCAAGGTTTCTTAGTGAGTGGATCTCAAATTGTATTAGGTACATTTCAGTGCTGTAACTATCCCCATTTCGTAGGACTGGGGCTATTTCCATATCATTTTTCTGTGTGCATGCTTTGTAATATTTGTCCTGATAAGTCAAAATTAAACCCCCATCCACAACAAAGCCCTCGCATACCAACCACAAGGAATTACAACCTTTTGTATAATTTTCTGATATGGATGATGAAGACTATATTACATACCCTGACTAGAAATCTTAAATAATTGAAAACTCTGATGACTTAATAGAGTAGTAAGCTTGGTTTACAATGGAGCCAATTTAGAGCCATAAAAACACTGTGTAAAATTTTTATCTTGTGGTTGACCATTATGTATCCTATTTATTATTCCAAAGTATTTCAACAGCATTTTTCTTCATCAATGTGGCTGCTGGCATTTAGCACCCACTCGCTAAACGCACGTGATTTTCCTGGAACGGTTTTAGGAAAAAAAAAAACCAAAAAATTAGCAGATCACTACAAAACTGTTCCTTGTTACAATATGCATCTTTTCACATTCTGACTTGAACCGACTTCATGCGCTGCAAAGTACGTTCGAAACCACCGAGACTTAAATATAATAAATCAAAGCCATATACGCAAAGTTAAAAAGACTGGTGTAACTACTGATCCTGACACATCAGAGAACCCAAAAGAAAATCAAACCTCATGAATACTGTGTTGCTAAAGTACACGAGTTCAAAGAGCAGCATTCCTCTTAGGAAAACATCTTGATTTTCATATCAGAAAATCATCCTAACCTTCCAGAAAAGTTTTTGCGAGTACACAAGGAAGGCAGAGAGAAGGTTTAGAGTGCAAAAGACACTCGCAATGGGTTTCAGACACGCAGGCATTAGTCCGGGCAGCCTCTCGCTGAAATTCAGGTTGCAATTGAAATGTCCCTGTAAACAAGGTTACTGCGAACGGCCCAAGATATCCTTCTCAGCAACACCTTCACCAGGAGCCCTTCAGCTGTCTACTTAGTTTGTTATACCTTATCTCGCAGCCATGACATCCTAATGCTGATTCAAATTCGGGATTCAAAATGAAAGATGAAATATCTCTAAGATCACTTAATATTGAAATACCGTTGCAGTAATAAGTGGTGCCAGGCTCGAGATAGGGATATAGTACTCTAGTGGTAACCTTTTTAATTTCTGACAAAATACTGTGGAATAACTGTGATACTGCACACACAGTTAATGCAATCGATTTGTTTTCCTTATTTTGATAATGAGCACACTGAATGTCGTGTTTACCTTCTCCTGCCCCTGGCACATTTTAAACTGTCAAGTCCTCTAAAAGGAGACCTGCCAGACCCCTGTACAGACACAAAACCCCTCACACCACAGACCCCCCCGCCCCCCGCAGAACCCCGGCTGCCTCGATGCTCTCAGGATGAGGAAGACCATAACCACGAGTCGCTTTGTCATGCGAAGTCTTTGGCTAGTTTCAGTGGAAATACAACACACACACACCATGGATAATCTAATGTAGGTTATACCGTAAACTACTCCCATCCCGAAAGTGACGGAAGGTATGCTGCACCAGAACATTTTGTCCTCTGAAATAAAACAGGGAACAACACCAAAACGTATCAGGCAAGTGTTACGACAGGGTGGGTAATAAATGCTTAAAACTTTGGTG
Source organism: Cariama cristata (assembly GCF_000690535.1). Classification (NCBI taxonomy): domain Eukaryota; kingdom Metazoa; phylum Chordata; class Aves; order Cariamiformes; family Cariamidae; genus Cariama; species Cariama cristata. Next base: position 87 of record NW_009624801.1, on the reverse strand, counting down.
GTTTTATTCAAAGGGCATTCAGATTTCCCTCCTGGCCACAAATGATTATAGGTTGAAGTGGGGGGGTCATCTGTTTTTCTGTTGGGT